>NC_067461.1:9296425-9601425 GCF_025434085.1 Hippocampus zosterae | reverse complement strand
AAATAATTTCATGTAATTTTTTCTCATAAACTTACCATCCAGGATATTTTTCTTTCAATTGTAGTCTTTTCATAATTTAACATCAATTTAGAAAATGTTGGCGTGAACCCAACTTTCCCAAATGATTTCATAAAATGTAGCATTTTTGCTCAAGTTCACAGTGAGCACGGCTCCAATCTAGACATATGCGCGTGTTGGGTACAATTTTGTGCTGATCCATCATTTGGCCTTGGAGGAGATTGGTGCTCTACTTTGTATGTTGTCATACCTGCAGGTGGTTCATGACGTCAGCTCTGAGAAGCGCTTTCTGAGGGAGCTGGTGGCAGCTGGCGCCGTCAGCGACCTCACCGGAGCGCTGTGAAGCGGAGATGCAGACCCTGACACAAACGTGAACTCAACGCATTCCCGCCTCCTCCTTCTTCCTCCCGCCGTGAGCCTATACGATGAGGAAGGGGACGCCAATGACGATGATGTCCCACATTACTGTGGCTATGTAGCTGCTCTGGAATGGCGGTGACTGACCTTTAAAGCACAACATCCTGTGGGGTCTGTCAGAGAACTTGCTGGGCTCAACTTTGAAAGGATAGAAGACAAGCTCAGACTGTAGCGGCTTGTCTTGGCAGGACGTGATATCATCATCCCCACACGTGGATTGCAAAATAACAACATTATAGTGTGCATCATATGTGGTCATATGGCCTTTAATTGGCTCCAGTACCTCAAAAAAAAAAAAAAAAACGCCAACAACTTTTTTTTAATAACTTATTTTATAATGAGAAAAATGGCACTCAGCAGAAGCACTTCACAACGTCAGACAGTCATAAAAAAATTCAATAGAATGCAAAGAATTTAACTCTTGGCAGGTCATTCAATGCGCATTGTGCTACTCATTCGGAAATGTGGGACATGACCACCAGGGGGCAGTACAGCACATACAGTCATACTACACGCAGATACTGTATATGAATCGTTTTCCATTTGTGTTGCTACCACTCCTGTTCAAGTAGAAGTTGCTTAAACTTGAATGATTAGCGCAACATCGACGCTAGTTTAATTAGCTCGTTTGAGGTGTTCACATTGTGTTAGCATTGGGGTAGGTATTGCATTTTTCATCCACAACAATAGAAATAAAATACGGTCAAATTACTTATCCAAGCAGTTGGTGGCAGAAAAAAAGGAAACTGTCATGAAGGTGTACTGATAAAATCTTCAAATGTGCAAAACAACAAAAGGTTCATCATACAGTGTGCGGTGTGCTCTTAGCCGAGGGTCTAGAGGAGTGGGTTGCGCGAGGGCTCCCACAGTTTGCTGGCCAACTGTCGGCAGTGCTGCAAGATGATGTCAGTGGGGATGACGCCCAGGTGGACTGTGAGCAGCTCGTAACACTTCACCACCTCGCCCTGGTGGCTCTTACTGTAATAGCGCAGCAACTTCCTGTGGACACACAATGTGCATTAAAATGCTTTTTGTTTTGGTTTTGTTTTTAACAGTTCCGCTGAAGTTCCCTCACCTGTAGTAGTCCCAGGCAAGCATCCCGATAGGGGCGGAGTCATCGGATAAGACGGGCATTTCCACCGCCTCCAATTTGTAGCCCTTATGGTTTTAATATGCCAGGATGAAACAGAGAAGCATCATGGAAGAGAAGGTTGGGCCAGGAAAAGTGAATCTTTTATGACACAAGTCACATAACTATACAGACACACCTTGTATTTTTTCTCACTTTTGAATGAAGGTAAAAATCCCATTTTCTTGCGGTGGTAAAAACCCAACCAACTTACGGTTTCATTTTCAAACCAGAGGAAGTAGCAGAAATAGAAGTCGCCGTCTCGTAGCGTGACAGTGGAGTAACCCTTTTGGAGGTAGCGCCGCGTTGTGCTCACCAGCCTCCAAACCTTGATTGCAATACACATACATTTACAGCGGAGGGGATCCAACATTAGGCACGATCCAGTATGTACAAAAGGTAACACTCATTTTTTATTGATACTTCATTGTCCCAGTGTCCCTAATGAAACGTCTGGTGATTATATACTGTGTGATGATAATTGATCACGAACAATGAATAGAGCCAAAAAAATCCCCAACTGTGAGGGGGGATTACGAGTGTCGGTGTTGCTAGGATACAGAGTCAATCGTCCGCCGTTGAGCACAACATTTGATTGGCACGTGCGTCTCACCTTGCTTTTGATCAACTGAGCTACCGGCCCTTTGCCCAGCTCCGATGTTGTGCGCTCAGTGACATTGAGGGAAGGCGCTATCATCTGGCCCGTGGATCGATCCACGCAGATGAAGTGGATGAGTCCCGGGAAGTCCTCCAGGTATGTGAGACCAAGTGGGTCAAGGACAGTACAGGCACTGAGAGATAGATTACGCAACTCAAGGACAAATCAATTGTACCAGGCTCGATTCCATGACAGGATATGACACCATGGTAATGTTTCTCTTGCTTTTCACGAGCAAGAAGTCCTTCCAGTCGATCAGCTTTTCCCTGGGAGAAGGCGAGGAAGTGAGAGGGAAGACAGAAGAGGTGCACAAAACGCATGCAGCAACCATGTTCTCAGGTTCCGGGGTGCATGAAAGGGTTAAGATTCAAAATCTTTCACATGGACTTGAACATGTACCGTATTTTCCGCACTAAAAGGCGCACCTAAAAGCCTTCAATTTTCTTAAAAGCTCACAGCGCGCCCTAAAATCTGACGCGCCTCGTGTATGGTCATTACGGTAATATTTCGACCCCGAAATGGCTCCTTACTCGAGACATGCTGACAACGCAGAGTTCAAATTTAAGGCAATCGGTTTGCAGTTGAACACAGAAATAGAGCAGCGGCAAAGGAGTTCAACGTTAACTAGTCAATGTTATAACTTGCTGTTGGTTAAGTGAACCGTGTCGCTGCTTTACTGACATCTGATCGTTCTGTTGGAATTTCCTTGAACGTAGCTCCATCTCGTAGATGCATTGTAGATCGCGCCTCATAATCCAGTGCGCCTTTTTGTATGGAAAATAAGGTAAATCCATTTTTTGACTGATACGTACTGCAGCATCGTCTGCGCTCGCTCTTGCAGAGTGGGCGAGAGTTTCCGAGGAACGTCGGCCGGTCCGGAGTCAATGAGGAAGCACTGGCGGTAAATGCCACACAGCTGGGTCTTCATGCTCTTACACCACGGGATGAGACTGCAAAGAAAACAATGACGGGACCAATGACGAGCTGAAATGCAAACATTGAGAGTCTGCAAAATGACGCTCACTCTGTGCTGAAGCCAGGTCCACCTCGGGAATAGGCTCGGTTCTTGAATTCGCTCCAGACGTTTTGTAACTGTGCGGACTGGATTGAAAATGCGACAGTTTAAATGGTCATGAATAAGTATCAAAAATTTGTCTGAAAAAGGACATTGAATCTTTTTTTAAGCAATATTATATATGTGCAACATACATTTGAAAAATCAAATGAAAGCTATTCTAGGTTGCACTACACTTATTGTTCAAATGTGTCACTATTTTATATTTATTCCTGCATATGTAACTAAGTAAGACCTTGTTTAAGACTACGTCTGATATGCTGCCGAACATTTGCAGGGATCTTCAAACATTAGGATAAAAATAAAAACACGTAATGCCATTTATATACAAGCGCTTCATATCGCAAGACTACACTTCAAAGCCAAGACGAAAAACAGGCAGAATATAAGATATCAAATGACTGGAAAATTCTCTTCTTTTTTTAAGTCATCATTTTGAAAAAGAACACCTGCTCACCACACAAGACTAACACACACAAAAAGATGCAGATGGCAAAAAATATATATCTACTTGAATGTCACTGGGCCCCAGAACTTTGATGAACTTGTCCAGTTTGCTTCGGATGTCGTGGATCGTTGGTTGACTTCTAGTAGCAGACGACCCTTCCTGGCCTTCGCTCAAACGCTTCTCCAGCTTGGCGAAGGCCTCCAGGAACATGTAGACGGACGCCGCCACTGCGCTGGTGGGAATCTGTTTGGATTCGGTGTAACGGAGATCGCATGAGTTTAAAGTCAAACGCGGATGGGAGGCAGCTGTGCCTGAGTACAAACCTTAGTGAGCAGCACCAGCGTTATGCCGGGCCACAGGGGCAGACAGTACATGGAGTGAGGCATCATGGGATACAGCCCCTCCTTGTGGGACACTTCCAGAAACACCCTGTGGGGTGTGGACGGGTCAGGTGGAGGGACATCCAAAGTGTGCAGGCTGTCTTCTGCCATCTGAACACACACACACACACACACACAAGTCAAGTCAGCAGTATTTTTGAGCACTTTCAAACAGCCATCGCTGCATACAAAGTGCTGTACATGGAGCAATTTAACATGCACAATAAACAGTAAGACAAATCGGTAATAAAGGCGGTAGAAAGCACCAAACAGTAAAACCAAGAACAAATCTAAGTCATGCTGAGTCCAATGCCAAAGAATACAAGTGAGTTTTGAGGAGGGTTTTGAAGATACACATCTGTACAGTAAACTACGAGATGTTGCATGCAGTATAATGGATAAGGAATATGAAGGCATACGTGAATGTCCGGATCCACAAACTCAAACACCGTCGTATCTTCTCTTGCTTGTTTTTCTGGAGCAACAAAAATATATATCTTTTTCAAATTATTTGACACACTATGCACATTCACTTCAGCGGTCTTGACTACAATAGGAGGATACGGGGCACAAATTTGATTTTGTATATCAAGTTTATTCTCAATTTAGGAAACATAAAATGTGTTACTTCACTTAAATATGTATTTTTCCATTATAATTATTGTCATTTGGCTGATGGGAAATATCATTTACCGCTTTGTCATAAATTGTTTGGGAGATGCATTTTATGTTATGATTTTTATCAAGATATAGAGTCAAAATTGTGCTGCCTTCCCCTGCCCCGCTCCCCCAAAACATGAAAACAAATATACAAATATTCAGTCACTTCAACTACTCCTCCACATTTTTTATGTTAAAACAACATTTAGTGTGGCTTACTGTGTTGCATGACCAATACTAAAATATAATCAATAACAACAAATATCCCCAAACTCACCTGAACTGCTGGAATCAGTAGGGGAAGGCTGAGGTGTGTAAAAGCTCTCTGGTCCTGAGCCGCTTGTACTATCAACATCCTTCCCATGAAAGAGACAAAAAAAAAAAAATCATGTTTGATAGTAATTGTTTCCATCCATCCATCCATAATAATAATAAAAATAAAAATAATCATCATCATTTAAACCAACAGAAAACAAAAGTGTTCCTCATTAAAGAGATAAGAATTAAAGGCTTTAAAAAGTCTATAAAATACTTAAAAATAATAATAATAATAATTATTATTATGAAAGAATATATTTATACTAAATAATCCTTATAACAAAAGAAAATAGTCAAAAATAACACATCGCAGGAATAGTAAAAAAATGACAAGGGGGGAAAAAATTTTTTAGGGTGCAGCACAACTTCAAGGGTGGCATGGCAGCATGGAAAAATAAAAAGTCAAACCTGCTTAAGTGACTTTAGCTACAGGCTCAAGGCAAAATCTATGCTTATTTTTTATTTTTTTAATCGCAGCAAAATAGTCCGCAGTCCTAAATTACTTGGCTTCAGAGTCTGCGCGCCACTGTGTAGACCCATGCTCTGAGAAATGTGAAAAGTGAGTGACCCTCAGCGCCACCTACTGTACCTCAGAGGTGTGGTCATCTTGGTCCATGTTGCTAGGATACATGTTTTGGGCCATGATGATGAGGACCAAGAGGTCTGAAGTGGCGAGCGTGCTCGCAGTGCGGCTGCAGATACCGTCAAGGCCCAAGTGAGAATGTTTATTTGGGTTGGTGAAGACGAGATAGGAAAGCAAGAGAGTGCAGCACCTGGAGTAGAAGGCCAGTAGTTTGGTGTGCACCAGGATAAAAGCATGCTGCACCTCCTCGCCCGCCCGCTCCACGCTGCTGTTGAGCTGCTGAACTAAACGGCGCTCCAGGAATTCGATACACTGCTCGCACAGCGTGGGGTGGATCAGCCTCTCCACCGCCTGTCAAAGCGAAACACACGTTGAATAGCGCCACTCGTCTATGGATGCAGTCTTTCCCAAACTTTATTGAGACAAGGAACGTATTTTACACCACTATACCAAAATACTGAAAACAAAGAGGTGAGTGCCTGAATCTTCTCACAAATATAATTACCGGGTGTTGAATTGGACACAAATCTTAAAGCCATGACTTATTTTATTGTATGAATGGTTTCCGGTGGGTAAACAGATTTGTCGAACCTTCTGCCAGCTAAGCGAAGAGCATTTCATTCTTATGCCTGTCACTATGTGACACTGACATAGATTGATACGTAGCTCTTTATATAAGTCAATAATTTCCTCAGCAGTGAAGTGTGAAATTCCTGCATCGGAGGATGATCTCTCATGGCACACTGGAGTGTGCTTCGGAATCACTCACTGCTCAAATCTCATGGATTTGTATTTGCAGCTTATGTTCAAAAGACAAAAATGCGAAGCATTCAAACAGACGTTACTACTGCCATCTAGTGGTTAAACCTTTCAAAATAAAGGTCATTTACAAAAAAATACGGTCAAATTTATTGCGTGTTATGAGTTTGATGTTTCATTTTAAAAACAATATCAGTTAATAATATTGTCATGGGGTGGGAAAGACATCCATGATAAAATTACTTCACTAGGTGAGCGACATGACCAATTAAAAAAAAAAAAGTTTCCATTTAAAATAAAACTGTCTCTAACAAAATATTGCACAATGTGGTCTAATAAGTTTCAAAGAAAACCAAATACTTCATGCATTTTCTGATTTTTTTCGTAAGAAATTAAAATTTTGGAAAGAAAAAAAAACTTCAGTGGCACAGTACTGGCAAGTAACTGGGATTCATTAATTTTTTCCCATATTTTGTTTAGTCAGAACTAGAATTTATGATCACATACTAAGACATTTTCACAAATATTACTCATTTTGTCCTTGAGTGTTTTGAAAGGCGCTTATAAATAAAAGTTATTATTATTATTATTAGTAGTAGTAGTAGTAGTAGTATTTTGGGGTTGGCACTGTACTGATGAGCATTGGAGGTGAGCTGAAGCTTATCTGGGCTTTGTGTGACATGGGGTGGACCCAAGAAAATTCAAAAGTAAAGTCAAAATTAATTTAGTTGTTTTGAAATGAAAACGACCTGGAAGTCAGCCAGTATGACTTAGCATGCAGTATTAGATGCAATTTTGAAACAAACAAGGTGGTGAACTCCACCTCCACTAAGAAGCTCTGGTCGTTCTCCTTGAGGTGGTTGTAGGTGTCCAGCAGGCTCTGGAGATGTTTCCAAAGATGAGCCCTTTGCTTCGTGTCTTGAGGACGCAACCTGAACAGAAACAGAACAACACAAACACATCAACATCGTTTGTCAGGTCAAACGGGGTGCAATTGGACATGTTATCAATCTTCATTATTTTTGTAATTTGCCTTGCCTTTACAGATGCCAGATCTCAGTGACATTGTATATGTATTTAAAAAAAACATTAAACGTATCAAGACTGTGTCGCATTGGTGGCGTAGGACCCGATATACAAATATATATATCTAAGATGTCTTACTCTCTCCTGATCAGGCTACCGCTGAGGGTGACCATACCGAAGAGCACCTCAATCATCTTCTTGGTCACATAGATCTTCCTCCTCAGATCATCCTCCGCCTCCTCTCCGTCTCCGTTCACAGCGATGTAGAGACACTCGTCAAACTGAAGGTGAACACACGTACCACATCCACAAATTGATGGTATCGTTTTCCAAATATCGTCCCTCATACGTTTTAGAATGGTACGTATCAAATGATCCCCAATGTAAGAAAACTATTATGGTTTTTGGGTTAAAGGGACGACAGTATTGAACACTATAGTAAAATCCAATGGTAGCCAGTTCAGAAATAAAACAAATATATTTGCCTTGCAAATTTCAAAGCTAATTATGATTTTAGTTATAATTAGTTCAGAAAGGCCACTTTCCAATGCGAATTTACAAACATTGATAAATAAGATGGGAATTTTTGGTAATATATTGTAGTCCAACCTAGACAACAAATACAGTAATGAGCATTTTGTTGTTTCCTAATGTTACTGTCCGACAAAAACACTTGCTTCCAAATGTTTTTGGTTTTTTACCTTTACTCTAAAAAAAGAACATTGCATTATCTTAGTGTTTCATTGATAATTTAAAAAATGCATTTGCGAAATTGTTTTACTGAGTCAAAGCATTTTCCTTTTTGGTTTCTACTATTCTTTAATTAACTGTGTATAACAAAAAACATGAACACTGAAATACTATCTGTAAGGTATGATGTTGATGAAAAGCGCCACCGTATCATAAAATGGATTTCAAATGTGGAATGTAATTGTGGTTGTAATGGCGTGCAACTGCGCTGCATTTTATACGACAGCTGAATGGTAACCTTGTTTAGCTGGATGAGAGGGTCAAATGCTGAACAGTATATATTACAAACAGCTCATTGTATGATGTAGTACAAGTCTACTCCACCGCAAACTACAAACACAATTGAATACATACTGTTAAGTGAATACCTTTCTGTCTATGTCAATCAAAAAGCAAACCTTAAGCTTGGTAACTGTGGACTTGTAGATTGTGCAAATGTAAGCAGTAGTTCCTAAATGTACATCAGACGACTGCCCAGATGTTAGGTACTGATGCAAACTGACATTTTTTTTCTTAATGAGTACCTGGTGTAGTACATAGATGTGATTGTTCTCCGTGGTGAAGCAAGTGTAGCTGTCCCCCAGCCGGTCGACCAAGGAGCTGCAGGAGATGATGATGGGGGCCAACAAAGTGCTGATGCTATCTTCAAAATCTGGAAGCTTCAATACATCACATATTGTGCTATAATTATTAAACATGAAATTTCAGGAGACAAATATATGTGTTCTTCTCCTCTGTACCCTCTGGCCTTCCTCCTGGGCCGTGCCATACTGTTGCTGGATATTGTGCTGGAACTCAGGGTCAGTCCAGTGGAAGAGGACTTCGGCGCTCTCAGTGGTGATGAGTAAGGTTTTCATTTGGAATACTTGTGTTCGCTTTTTACAGCCACTCTACAGCTCTGCATACATTAACACTCATTAAAACAAAATACAAACACAACAGTGACAGGGAGAAATGGAAGTCCTTAAAATTGTTACAGTACACTTTTGTACAACACGTTTATTAAAGGTTAATGAGGGAAATGACCGAAATAGTTAAAATTATAAGTAAATCAATCGGAAAAAACTTGAAATCATAGGCAGTCTATTGATATCGTTGTGTTCTATTAAGATAAGACATCCTTTATTTGTCCCACACTGGGGAAATTTACAGCCTCCAGCAGCAAGAATGCTTGAGCTGACTTATTGTACGGTATCTCAACTTTGCAAGTTCTTTGTTTGAAGCAAAGAAAACATTTAGAAAGTATGCAAAATTATACATTCATGATTTTTTTCGTTGGTGTTCGACAACCACTGTTTTTGTAGTTATTCTCGTTGAATATCACTGTAACTACAAAACACTCATATTATGTTTCAATTCGAAATTACATATTTAACTCAATAACTCTCTGATAGTGCAATAAACACGTTTCTATATTTAAAAACGCATCATTTATCATGGAAGCACTTTTTCTTAATGTCATGTCGTTGCGGGTGTACCTAATATTATGGCCACTAGGTTAACTTCTCTCGACAATGTCATCCAGGGACCGTCTGCGTTGTGTACGAAAGTGGCACGTCCATGCATAGTAAAAAAAACACAAATAATGATCATACTTGATCATTTTCAGTCTATTTGGGGTCTTTTTTTCGATTTGCACGCTGCAAAAAAAGTTAGCGGCTCAAAAATAAAAAAAGGAGAACTTCCTTGATGCACTCGTACTTCCCACTAGTGAAAAAGAACCATTCGACTTACTTTGCGTTTTAAGGTGCCTGTAATGTCGAGCTCAAAATCCATTAGGTTTTTTCCCCTTTACTTGTCAAATGCTTTGCGGCCAGTTTGTGTACATGTTTGGACGGTACTCGTTCCTTCCGCGTTGTAGCCGCACTACATACACGTCATGTGACCACAGCACAAGCAGTATCCGTGCGCTGTAGATCTCGAAATTAAGAATGAATGCTTGTTTTTTTTTCCCTCGTCAATGAGCGCTTGTGTAAATCAGACGTGGTCATGTGCTGCCACAAGCGAACACATGATCAGCTCCTGCGATGTTTTGATGTTTCTGGAATGTAAACTATGGTGAGAATTTGCACCATTTAAGCACGAGGTTCTATTGTTAAGTTATTAGAGGGCTGGAAAGTCAGTACAGAGAGCCACAAGGCCAACCCCATGCAAATGCAAAAATTCTCAGAAACTGTATGACTAAGCATACTTAGTTTTGCACTTGATGGAGTAAATATTGATTTGAAAATGACAAATCAAACGAGACACAGAATGTAAGGCAGAAACCAAGTTTACCATCTTGGCGTTAACTGGTTCATTGCGCGCATTTCATAATGTTGAGACATCATACTCTTTGTTGCAGTGACTCATCCCTTACTATAGATGCCACACAGTGGCGCCAAAGCACTAAATTCAGCTACTCAACTCACTTCAACATAGTTCGTTGGCACCAATATGGCAGCAAAGAAAGACACCAATTGGACAGACCTTTGGGCTAAGCACAAAAACAGCGAATAGGCGAAAGAAAGTCGCTGTTGGCTCATATTGGAGGTCCTTTGGCAATTCCTCAATCAAAGTTGTCAACGGATGCATTCTGGAATTTCTACAAAATGGCTGCCTCAAACCAAAATGAATGACTTCCTGTTGGGTGTCATGCATATGTATTTAAACGTTATTGATCCATGTAAGGCAATCAAGAACACAATTTAAATGGCAGTTACTGGAACTGTTGTCGTATGCAACTTTGATGAGAACCTCACTAAAATGCACACATTTTGACCAGAGGTTCTTGGGCCTTAGCAGACTCCGGCCCCCCTTAAAAGATGACTCAATCATCAAAATAACTGCACCAGACGCTCAGGCCGTTTTGCGTGACAGCGCCTCCGTGGTGGAGGGGCTCTGTAGTCCAGGGCGGCCCCCCACAACTATTTATACACTGTGATCAGCCAGGAGACAAGAAAGGACCTCTTAGCCAGCTTGGAGGATTTCACAATGTTTACTCAGTATATACAGGAGTCAGCACAAACAAGAGCCTGGCTTCCCAGAACACTGACGGAGCCGAGTAGATGTTGGTCCAAACGTGGAAGTCGAAGCACTCAGGGACTGTGTTAAGCCCAGCAAAGTTAATGAAACATAAATGTTTACTTCTCTACTCCGCTCAAACAGCCAAGAGTACATTCCGCACTCAATATTTTGATACAACACAGATTTATGTAGCCATTAAAAATAAGGAAGAACATGAATGCTAAGTGGGATCACCCGGTGGTGATGTTTTGTGGTTATGATGTATGCTAATGAGATCTTTTTATACAATATTTGACATTTCAAGAAACAAAAATCCATCCGATGGTGTTCTTCAAGGGAAAAATGTACGTGTCAACACATGTATTCATTACCTCAAAATTGCAAGGCCTTTTTCGAACCGAACAAAGGGAGAAAGAAATATGTAGAATCATTGTGGAATTTATCCAGTTCATAAAAGAAATAGGCATTAAGCATTACTATGAGGTCATTTTTAAGCCACTCTCAAGATCATTCAAAAAGGGGCACACTAACATCATGGAAAAGTGGAATCATACGGTATGTGTTCAATGATGTTGGAGTTTTTCCTCAGAAAAGCGGACTTTAAAAGATTATAAAATTAAACTTGCTTTCTATTAAGAGTACGTGCAAGGTCATTGTTAACCAAACAAACAACAGCGGACAAAGCACAATAGCACTAAAGCAGGGGTGTCAAACTCCTATTTGTCGCGGGCCACATTGTAGTAACGGTTTCCCGTTGAAGGGCCGTTATGAATTTTGGGAAACCATTAAAATGTTTCATCCCCTCCACATCTTACATACACAGCGCACAACAAATTGGTAAACAATTGGTTTTAAAATGAGAAGTCAAGAATAATGACTGTTATTGTGGATTACATATGACAGTTTGAAATTTTGGTTGAGACTTTAGCAAGCATCATGGAATTTGACATGCGTGATTTGCTTTCGCGGGCCACATAAAATGATGTGGCGGGCCAGATTTGGCCCCCGGGCCTTGACTTTGACACCTATGCATTAGGTGGAAAAATACACAGACTTCAGGCAACCAGAAGCAAGATGTGCATTTATTAAAAAAAAAAAATGGCATCACAATCAACAAATTTATTGTAATTCGTAGAATTCATGAGAAGTGTGAAACGTGCCTTCAGATAACCTTGAACATAATTTGGCGCCATATGACTGACTGCAGTTCAGCTGAAATGAAAAGTGCCTTGAAAATAGATTGGGACGTCCTGTCCACGACGAACCTCACTTCAAACGGAAATCAGCTGCCTCCACTTTAAACCAACTTTGACACATGATCCCAAACAATTTTCTTGAGAGAACACAGCTCAGTGACGGGCACTTAACGGGTGAACATTCTGTGTTTTCTCAGGAGCTATTAAAAATAAAAAATAAAAAAAGTCTTTCTACAGTGACAGGACTGTGGCAGCCCGGCTTCAGTGCGAACCACTTTGCTTTAAATCTCCCAACACTCTTCGCCTGTTAGAAGTGAAGTGCGCACCTTGTAAAAACCTTAAAACACACGCGTGTAAACATTTTACTACTTGATCGCAAGTGACAGCCGCTAGTTACAGCTAGCGCAGGACGCTCAATCCACAACTTGTGTCCAGACTCATTCTTGCTTCTGGGCGTCCCAGCACGCTTACTGCTATAAACAGTAGTTGTAGCTGATTAGATGATTTCATTCATGTTCGTTGTTGTTTGTGTTACCTCGCGGTGTCGGCTAATAGGAGTCATGTGCAGCAAGAGCTTCCCAGGCCCAAACACCGTCAGAAGCTAGCACCTAAATTTACAACTTACATCAACTGGATATAATTTATTTCTAACAGTCTTGTCTCCCTGTGTGTCTTGGCTGCCTAGCTTATAGTCCCCTTTGAGGGGTGTTTTTCCCCTGATTTCTTTCAATGTCAATGTGTTGCCATGAAAATATAATTTGTCCAACACCTTCAAAATTCTGAGTTCTGGCATCGACCACATAGGCAAATGATTGAAATAGCCATTATTTATTTTAAAGCATGATTTTAATTTTGCTTCTCTGCATCTTCAGAATCCCAGTGATGTCAAAAATGTTCCAATCTCTAATTAGCTATGTTTATCGCTCTGATTGATTGATTTTAAAATGCGGACCTTTTTCATCAATAAATGTGAGTGCTGGTATCTCCCAGATGGATTATCTTCATTTATAATTTTCTTACCACGGTCAGAAAAAAAATATTTGAAGCATAAAAATCCTACGGGGAAGGCTAGTGTGTTTGAAATACCCGTTAGGTAGAATCATTTCTGACAAGTGAGATGACAAAATAAATTGAAATTGTCCTAAAAAGCAGAATTGCTGTCATTGGAATATAGTAAGATATTTGTTTAATAATAACAAAACCCCAAAACAATGGCCACTAAATATATTTTATTATCATCCCTTTTTCCTCTTTTTTTAAATACAAAAATATGTACGTATAAAAACAAAACCATTTCATAAAATAAAATAATATTCTTTGAGAAATATGAACAACTCCATCTTGTGAGCCCGTTTAAAGGTTCATAGCTTAGAAGCCGGATGCATAATGACGCATAGCCTTTAAAATATATTTGCTAATTTACATTTTAAGCAAATATCTTTCGAGTTCAACACAGGGTTTGTCTAATGTTGGTTAGAAATGTTCCTACTGACTTGGATTATGTATCACCACCAAGCAATCACATAAATAAATGTATGGTGAACAACATAAAGCTCAACACACGTAGTTTCTCTTATGTACACAACAACAATTCACATAAACCCAAATCAGAAAAAGGAGGGACGGTACATACGGATGGACCGTTTCACTGCACACAAAACAAAAACCTATGTGATGATAAAAAAACAACAACAAAAAAAACCCAAACAAAAACCATTCAAAGAAAACATCCACCCCTAATAGAGACGGTACGATACCTTTTGGAACCTTTTTCCTCTTTTTACTGATTTGGGATCATTTAAAAAAATGTGTACATGACATGTAACAAACTATTAGCAGCACAAGATAGATGGCGATGAAAATACGCCCAAGTTACATTAAACTTTCAAAACGTTTTCTTCAATTCTGCTTCTGAAACTTAACTCTGATTTAAATGTACGGTAGCTAAATTCTGGTACAGCGGAGCGTCCACAAAGTTGAAGAGAAGCTATTTTGTGGTGTTGTGTGACTCTAAAGTTGTAGTTTCAAAACAATCGGTCCCAAAGACTTGACTCCAGCTGCAACTCTGTGACCCGGACTCTAGCTCCAGTCAAGACCCTCTTAAGACATTATTTGGCTGGTTGGTGTAGGCTGATCGCTGCCACCATGCCCACACAAAATGTACACCATTCAATATACACGAAGTTGAGCACCCATGCCTCATAAAGCCACTGATCCGCTCGGGGGCTATGCTCTTTACCGAAAACAGGAGGCAACATTGGACAAATGGTCGGGGGAGAAAAAAAAACTGTTGTAATGTTTATGAACTTGTCACTGAATGGGGTCTTCAATTATGTGTTGATGTAAGTTCCCTGGATGGGACATCGGGAACTTAAGTGGGAGGTGTTGGATTCACCTGGCGCTTTAAGAGGGGCGGGGCTGCCACTGACAGGCGACCGTTCGCGCGAGGTATAAAAAGCAGAATCGCATTATGTTGCGTTAGTGAATACACTCGCTTCGTCGTCAGCATGGCCCATTGGTTATTACCTGCTTCTGCTACTGCTACTGCAACTACTTTCATTTCATCTACATCTACTTTTGCTGCAAAATGTCAAAATAAATGTATCAAAAAAGTACAGAAAGAATGATCGTACCATGCTGGCCGACGATCCCTTTTCAGAGGGCCGTGAAAAACGGAATTAACTGAACAGAAAGTGAATGTATTTTTTTTTAAAGATCACATTTAAGACGAAAATTATTTGCCCACTCTTTGAAGAAAGAAAATTTGGTTGAATTTAAGCTTTGGGCGTTCCACTACTCTGCTCTCCCATCTGCAGCTAAGCAACAGTGACACAATAAAAACAAAACAGATTATGAAAAAACATATCCTTTTGCACAGTATCGCACGCACACATACACACACACACACACTCACACACACACACACACGCACACACACATCAGTAGCTTCATCGGGAAAGACACACATAATGCACACATGCGACTTCCTCTGTGTCAACAAATTTCACCTGTTTTGAATTTGCTGTCATTCTTGTGACTGGGACGGTAAAATTCACTTGGCAGACATACCCCAAATGTTTTTCTCTTAGATGGCCTGGGCGAGGGAAACCGAGCTTAATCGAGTCACAGATGAATTCTATACTCCAGTTATTGAATTTCGGTCAATATGAAACAACCTGTAAGGCGGCAGTCCCCAACAACATGGACCAGGACCAGATACAGGCAGAACCATAACTCAATGAACCAACGGTTGTCTGTATTTATGTTGCCCTCAACTCCCTCTCGTGAATAAAGTGCACAATAATAAAATTATTTCAGTCCATTGTCACAATGATATCCAAATGTGTTAACTAGATTCAAACTCACTATATTGTAGATATTGCTTGATGTTCCCATCTGGAGATGATGGGCCTGTGGCCACTGAAGCCAGGAATTTGGGGAAAACTGTTAAATAAAATTAGTGGTGTATAACAATGTACAGTATGTCACAAGCGTGGTCAGGCTGGCACAGTACAGGATTGAAACCGAAAATCGTCAACTTCCCTTTCCTTTGAAATGGCGGAACCGCAGCAGGCTCTTTCTAACTTCCAGAGTTTGTGCCGCAAATCCAGATTCAGACAGATGAGCCCAGTGACCCAGTCAGCAAAACTGTGGCTATGGCTTATGCCAATTCTGTTCAGCTTAATGAAACAGAGTGGATCCTCAGAGTTCATTTATGTAGACCAGAAGCATGGGAGCATTTTAGCCACCTGGATAAGAACAGAGACGTCAAACACGTCAAGTGATTAACACACCCAGCGAAGAATTACCGTGCCTGTTTAAGGCATGGACATTACTTGATGAAACACAGTCATCTGGGAACTTTTTTGTTTGTTTGTTTTGTAATCAAATGTTCTGACTGTATGATACGATCCATGGTTCGTCGGTTATGGACTCGTTCTAAAGAGAAACAAATTTTGTGGTGACTGGAAAGTTACTGTGGAAGGAAATGGAAAAGGCTCAGTGTGGCTCTCATCTGGGCAGAGCACCAATAGGGGTCCACGGGCATCCTGACTAGTCTACTGATCTTCAAAATGCCTGAGCTGCCGATCACCATTTTTTTCATAGCCATACGCTTTTGACGTTCCAAGCATGTCTTAGTGTAAAACATTAAACAGTGAAACAATATAAACAGGTTGCTTTCACTGCACATGAAGTAAGTACTTCTCCCAAATAAAACACTCAAAGGCTGGGTCTGGCCGATTTCGCTTGGATGGCGCAACAAAAAAGCCCTCGCCGGAATGCCCGCGACAAGACGTGCAGGTGAGTGAGGAATGCAGATGCAGCATATCTCTGTCTGCCTTGCTGTAGAATGATAAGCACCAGATTGGGAAGCGGATGGCGCCGGATTGCCACCCGCGGGCTCGAAGAGCCATCAGCTCGAAGACTGCCGCTAAGACTTCAATGGTCATTCTTTTGGTAGACTGTAGAATTCTTGCCCATTCTTTTGTTGTGGCACCCTGGTGACAAGAACTGTCTACCATTTTCAAAGCATCGCATTTTGCCTTAGCGTCAAGTTTTCTACGCTGTCAAAATGGCCTTGTTTGCATTTGATGCGGGGCGTTATGGGATGCATGACGCTGACGTCCGGAGCTCCAAAGTGTTTTGAACGTTTTTTTTACTTGATTCGTTACTTTTTAAAAATACTTTTAATCTGAGCGGGTATTGTAGTACGTGTGTGAATTTGGTTAATTGTAGTTGTTTGCTATATCAGTGCAATACAGTGATCCCTCGTTATTTCGCGATTCAGTTATTACGGATTCAGTCCATCGCAGATTTTTCCCAAAATATTCATTAAAAAAAATAATAAAAAATGCGAAAATGCCGCCAAAGGTCCGCGAGAGGCAGCAAAAGTCAGCAAAACAACAGCGAGTCACATAGAGCAACACATACAGTACTCCATGTATATTTCATGTTTATGTTTACTATATATATATATATATATATATATATATATATATATATTAGGATATAGCATTAAGTAATGTTAATTACTATAAACATTTACTTCTACATGCATGTATATCATTAAATTTAACCTTAGAAATATTATATATACTCGTACACATGTACATTTCCCTGTACATCCATCAGGGGGGTGGGCGGGTACCTACTTTGCGGATTTTCCTCTTTTTTCCGCGGGGGGTTCTGGTCCCCATTAACTGCGATAAGCGAGGGATCACTGTACAATTAAAATGTCGTTTTTAATTTTTTAATTCAGACAAGTGATTGAAAAAAAAGTTGTTGTTTTTAAACTATAGTGCATGAATCTTTTGATTTGTAGTCTTATTTATTATTATTTATAAAATTGATGAAAAGCATACACGTGTGTGTTGCTTTTTTTGTCACTGTTGAAAAATGAGTTGTGCCTCTTGATTAAAGTTTGGAAGGGGCGCTAAAATCGACGGTTAGCCCAAGGGGCCTCCGAGTAGGTAAAGGCGGCCCTGCAAACCGGTAGCTATTCACATTAATCACCACCCAAGAAGTCTGTTTCAAAAAAGTTAGTCACTCTTGCAATATTTTCCAACTTCTGATATGCCCTTGAGGAAGGAGGTCAAATCCTGGTTGAAAAGTCCACAATAAAAGAAAGTCAAGTTCAGAGCTTTGAGTGAGAATTAGAAACAATGGGTCAACCCATGTTATCTTCGGCAGGCGTATGCGTTAATGTTCTTGAGGACGTAGAAGCCAATGGTCATCGGAGGCATGGCTATCGTCCGTCCTGCCCGCAAAGTCTTGGGCTTCAATTCCGGGAATGTCTCGTTGTCCAGCATTGACAGCCTCTCGCCGTTCAGCTGTACGTGTCTGAGAGAAGAAGACGACATAACTTGTGTTTGGTAGTCTACTTGAAAAGCCAGTCAAGTTAAAAAAAAAAATCATCATGTTTGGATTATTATTATTATACCAATTGTACACATGGGGGTGCTACTGCCTCTCCAATGAAATCCACTGTAGAGCACAAAATGACGTCAAGTTTTTATCAGGACAAGAAACTGTCATTTTAGTGCTCGTTTTTTCTATACTTATATGAGTATGATTCTTCAGCATTATTCTCTACTTTGAACATTCTTGCATTTTATACTACTAATATTAAAAATAATTACAGACTACAACCAAGCTAAAACGATCTGTTCACACAAAGGTAACATTTATAATAATTAAAAAAAAGCAGCTGTGAAGCAACGTCAATTTGCCTTAGCTTTGATGCAGGATGTGGGTGTGACCGCCATTAAAAAAAACATTACTCAGACAATTTATAGACATCTGGTGGAAGAGCATTCTTCATAAAAATGTGGTCAAAGTAAAATTCTGTAGAAGTCTCATCATTTGTTTTCCCCAAAACCTAAAAGATGCTTGATCATTGTTTAAGGGGATAAAAAGGGACGGAATACATCCATCCATCCATTTTCCGATCCGCTTAATCCTCACAAGGGTCGCGGGGGGTGCTGGAGCCTATCCCAACCGTCTTAGGGCAGTAGGCGGGGGACACACTGAACCGGTTGCCAGCCCATCGCAGGGCACACACACACTCATCCGCGTTCACACTCACACCTAGGGACAATTTGGAGTGCCCATCAACCTGCCATGCATGTTTTTGGAATGTGGGAGGAAACTGGAGTACCCGGAGAAAACCCACGCAGGCCCGGGGAGAACATGCAAACTCGGCCAGTCCTCCCGGGATTGACAAATCAAGTGAAATGGTCCAAAATATTTTCATGGATAAATTACACTTGTAGGTCCTCAAATTTGACAGAAAAATAACCTCACAATAATCATTAGACTGAACTATGGTAAATTGGATTTATTCAGCCAATCGCAGGGCACACAGAAACGAACAACCATCCGCACTCACACTTAAACCTCGGGACAATTTTAGAGTGTTCAATCAGCCTGCCACGCATGTTTTTGGAATGTGGGAGGAAACCGGAGCACCCGGAGAAAACCCACGCAGGCCCGGGGAGAACATGCAAACTCCACACAGGGAGGCCGGAGCTGGAATCGAACCCGGTACCTCTGCACTGTGAAGCCCACGTGCTAACCACTGGACTACCGGGCCGCCCCTAAATTGGATTTATTACAACAATAAATGAAAAAAAAACCCGCAAAGAATGTTTTTTTATTATATTAGACATTCAAATTATTTCTAAATGTGTACATTTTTATCAATCAATTATTTTGATCATGCTGTTGATGTGTATGTGTGTGCACATGTGTAGACTAACTTGGCTCTAAGTCCGTCGTTGCCGTAGGGCTGCAACAGGTACTGATGCACAGTATTGTTCCGTAGCGTAACTGCCAACTTGATTTTCTTCCGCGAGCGATGTAAGTTGATGATGTAGATGGTGATGGAGCCCCTCATGTAGTTGTGGCTGGAATCGGTGAAAAAAGTTACGCGTTACTCTTGTTTATCTTCTGTTGCTACATTCACAGCAGATTCAGGGAATACATCTAACTCTATCGCTGTTGCCATCTGCAAAAGAGATCCGGTTACGTAAGCCCTTGCCTTGGATAATAAACTTCGATAATCAAAGAAGACTACAAAGAGATGGTTTTCTTCCATAACTTTACTATCAATTCCAAAACAATTTCGAAGAATGTTCTTGATCCATGTTTGATCAAGATGAGCAGTGAAGATAATGTATGAGCACAGTGCTCAATTCTGTTACTATGTATCGAAAGCCAAGAAAGCACAATTGAACTCGAAGCTCCCAGTGGAGGCTACACAGCAGAGCAATTCCTACTTAAAAAATAATTAAAAAAAAAAAAAACGATCACGACATACAAAAAACCCCCCAAAACAAACAGATTTTGCTTCATTTTTTTTCCAAATAAAATCTCAAAGGCCCCCCGACAGGCAAAACCTACAGAAAGTCAAAGTTCGCATGAAGAGTGTGAAAGTTACGGGCAACACGTCTTGGGTTACACAAACAGTGGTTGAGTCAAAGCACTGGGGACACAACCTGATACAGGGACCCCGGCCAAAGATAAATACGTTTAACAGGAAGATAAGACAAACATGATCAAATCTAATAAAGGCTCCACATAAACAACCTCAGTTCTAGTGAGTACCACATGTCGGCTCTGGGCCTCAGAGTCAATGCGTTCGCTCTACCAACATGGTTGCGTATAACTCAAATTTCTTTCCTGCTGGGACATTTATTTTGAATCATTGCTAGTTTACAGGGCAAGCCATTTATTTCATAAACCTGATATCGTAAAAAGACAAATACAAAAGCGAACACCGACTGTGTAAAAATTCTTCGAGATGGAGGCAGCGATTATGACCTCTCAGACCTTATAGAGGATGATGTTCTCAGATCTCCATACAGGGAACATAAACATGCGTTGTTAGCGTTTGATGTTGATGCACTGCTGGAGAAATGAAAAATAATCCTAACCACAAAAAAGGGCTAAAAGGGCAGCGAAAGCCAAGTATCTGATCTTTTTAAACCGCGGACTGCCTGAGAATATTTAAGCTGTGCGCTGTCTAACACAGTATGGTCACACCACCGTCCACTTGCAGGCTTTGTAAAACCGCAACGTGACACACACCAAAAACAAAAAAATAATGGAATCCGATCAAAGTTATCCACTGTTAGAACTACCTTGCTGTATACTCTGCAAAAGTGGTCCTCGTCCACCAGGCTGCAGACCAGTCCTGGGCCACTCAGAGAATGAGCTCAAAATATCGTTGTGATTGTGCAGTTACGCATTCTGAAACGTTTTTGAGTTCTAAACGTTCTAAACGTCAGCGATGCTGTGAAGGAGTTTGAATGTGATTGGATGAGCGTGTCGGCGGGGGCGAGTGTGTGGAGGGGGAAGGACAAGGAGGGTTTAAAACTGCTTCAATGAGATTGTTGACTGACGACTGTTTGTCCACTTTTCATCATCGGAGTTTGGCCCCATAATGAGAGAGAAGAATATTCAAGAAAAAAAAAAGGCCGTCCTCAAGAGACACTATAAGCAATCCCGACTTAAGTACCAAAGCTGCCTTGTGCAACAGTTTTGCAAATGAGGCAATGATGCCATCAAAATTGCTCCAGCACATGAAACCCAAGTACCTGGGATTAAAAGACAAGCATCAGGAGTTTTTTGGGAAGGGGGTGAGCGGGGATGGAATGACCTCAAGACCGTACATTCAGCGTGAATGAATTGTATATTATCAATTTTCATTGCTTTCTATGCCGGTGCATCAAACTACGCCTTCAGGTGAGACCGCTCCATCGCGTTAAAGACGTTGGGAAGCGCTGTAAAATATGAGACCAGGTCTGACTGGCCAAGGTTATCCCACACAGACCAGGTGGTTTGCTGTAAGCAACTATTTTTTAACTATCTAACAGATATGAAACTTAAGCTCATCATTAAATGGGTTACGCAACTTCAACCACCTCAACCATCATGCCTCTGAAGTGCTTGAACATTCTTCCAGCATGTAAGTGAGCCCTATGGTGAGAGTAAGGCCGTAAATCTAGCCTGGTGCTGACAGCCCCTGGCCAGGGTTAAATGATAACCTTGAACAGGCCATGGTGGTACTCTTTATCTCCTCCCTGCACAGACTCCCTCATTGTCCCACCCCTTCAAATGGACCCCTCCAGCCAATCTGAGATGGAATAAAGGCGTAGCACACATTTCAGCAACTCTTTGACAGCGCAGAGGCACAACCCACACACCTGATAAGTGATACCCGTTAAGTTTTATAAACTCCGAACTGTGAACGTGCGTGTGTCTGAGGCCTGCTCATTTATGGGAAAGTCAGCAGACCGGCTGTGGACTTTGTTGGTCCCGCAGATGCACTGAGCTTAAGGTGTTTACAGGAGGAAGCAAGGAGCGGTAATGATGCAACTTGCCTTCAATCGGAATCTTCCACAACACTCCCGCAATGAATGCGTGCCCTGTTGCGTCAGCCTCAAGAACCAAATAACTGAATTTCACGACCATTGGTTTGATTGCGTGCGTCGCAGCACATACTTGGAGTAGCTGGTGCAGTGGGCGTAGATGCGCAGCTTGTCCCGTATGACTCGTCCTGTTCGCGGCTTCTTTTGCACTGTAGCGACCTGCACGGCTAAGACCCTCGGCCCCACTAGACGTTTGAAGACCAGGGAGAACCAGTAATCCTGAAAAGGGAAATACATCACACATACATTACTTCTAGGATTTGCCGCCCCACATTGAGACATGATTATGCGTGTCAATTTTGAAGGACTGGAATGGAATGGCGCATTTGGGTTTTTATTTATTTTTGGCAAAAGTCCAAGAGCAAGTTGCGTGCCTCACAAAAGAAATAATGTGGAATTTTTTGACACCTGAAGCAAATTGGCTCATGCGATATGTCACACTGCAACTCCCCACTAATTTGGAATGGATGGGCTCAACGATGACTTTTTAAAAAAACTTGATTGCTGTATTCATTCATTGCTGTTCTCTCCGTGGGGAAGAAAGGCTCAACACCTCTCCAAGAGCCCCTGAACAACATGTGTTGCCCAGGATGTTCCCATGCAATCCTGCATATGGCAACATTTAGGGGCTTATTTTTTTTCCAAGCAGACGAACTTAATTTGCTGCTGAATCATTGGAAGAACCAGAAGGACACAATATAGCGCCGGCCACGGGCAGCGGGATGCCTGAAGTGCTGTACTCTATGTTGTAAATACCAAAAGGTTTAAGTTGCGAGTCTCAGCATGGCTACTCATACAGGTCACATATGGTTTTGCAAGATGGTCAATGTGACCATCTCATGACGTAATGACAAATGCAAAAGCACCTGTTTGACTTTATGACAAAGAGACAACCGCCACGCTGAGCTTCACATTGAAATGATGGACAGATAGTAAATTCTTCACAAGTAATGACCCTGGGGAGGTAACACTACTCAACAGAAAACAACCAAACACCACCTGGACAGCTAAAGGAAAGTTTTAAAGCAAAGTATTGTAAATAAATAAGTGCTGTGCGGATTATTTTCAGCATCGAGCCGCCGCGCTCGTCTACCTTGCGACACCTTTGCCTGCGAGCCCATTGAATCCATTGTGAATGCGTGTGGATTACATGTGTGTGCACATATTTGCGTGAATTACATGTAACAAAAATAAAAAGAGTGTAAAAGTGAACGTCGCCCTGTGGGAATGAAAAAAGTATGATCATAAAAAAAATTATTGTGTTTACTTAGAACCACACGCTCGATGTTTTGGCAGATCTAAAAATGTACCTCAGATTACAGTATCTGGGAATTCTCAAAGCAATTGTGGATGAAGACAGGAAGGAGCAAATTGTAAAGAAAGAAAAAGAGAAGTGTGGGATAACTCCATAAAAAAGGGGGACTGCAGAAGTTGTTGAGTCACTCAGTGATAGAAGAAGGATTTGGACATCTACTTTACCTAAAGGGAAAGGAAGGGCCAGGTCATAAATTTCTAGTCCACAGGGCAAGTTGGCCCTGCAGTGAATTTTCTCAGCGGGTACGCCAGCGCAGCCTTTAGAAACCCTGCAACTTTAAAAGCATTGTGATCCTAGCGGGAGGCCACAAGTCCAAGAAAAAGAATGGACACGGAGAAAAGATAAAAAAAGAAATGTAATTTCATCGTTTATGATCTCCATAGCTGAAGTGAGTTTCAAAAGGCTGGATCCAATCAAAAAAGGAAAGTTTTGAAGAAGAGTGTTGCTTCTGAGCCGAATGACAGAAGATGTTATCGGAATTGGGATTTTTTGGATTGCCGAAGTCTAGTCTTTACCTATTTTTGAAAGCTAAAAGAGAATGTCTTTGATGTTTCATTGCATGCAAAAGTAAATCTTGACATGTCATCCTTCTCTTTGCTAGCTAGCAAACTAAATAACTTCACTCGCATTTGCAATTTGTGATTTGATGACTCTTTCAATTTATATGTATTGCTCAGCAAAATGGTTTAAAATCAGTGTTGCGCCACTTTAAAGGAACAAGTCTACCAAATTAACAATGGTTGCGTGCGAAATGACTTGCAGTAAATACTTCAGGTAGGCACATTATTAAGGCAGTGAAACGGCATTTGCCTTCACCGGGTAGAAGAGATTAAATGGTGGAAAAATGTAGGAGAGATTGATTTTTATTATCTGAAATACAAGTACTCCATATTTCAGCATGTTTTTAGATATTCGTCTTACGCGCTCGTTTATCTGAATCTCGGGTTGCATTTCTCTCAGTTGGGCCAAAGTAATGCATAGAGAGGCACCCATTTGTGATGGTACGGGGGTGGGGGGGCAGTGACACTGTCCTGAGTTACTGACAAAGGGCTAAGGTTACATAGCGTTTCGCCCCGCGTCTAACCACTCATCACTGCTAAACGCCTTTCATCTCAGCTAATAGCTCCCACGGGAAAAACCGGAAGGTGCAATCCAGGACAGTCTGCTCCTGGCTCTGGTAGAGGAAGCTGCAAAATTATTCTGCTCCTACTGTTGCTCCAAACGGGGGGATAGACACTAATTGTGCGGAATACCATTGAGTAGGGTCCCTCAAATAAAAGTTCAAGTGCTCCAGTTCAGTAAATTGTTTCACCCCCAAGGGCTGGTCCATCACAACGCAGCACGTACTACACTTCTACATTTTTTCTCCTTCACCAACTGAATGTCAAAATTACTGCAACAATATTTTTGAAATACTTAACACTTTAATATACACGAAAGGCTCCAAATAAAACTGACATGCTTTTTACAATGCTTCAAAATGGACAAATAAACAATACAGAGCATAGGAATTTTTAAGAAAAATTGCTAGATTTGCGAGACTGAGCATTACCAAAAAAAAAAAGACTTCAATGTTTTCTTTCTGCCGTTTTCGTCTTCTAAAGCAGGCATTATTTGTTTAACTTGAAGTTTCTTTCTTGGATTTATCCACTCACTACTGGCAAATACTCACACTCCACTCGCAACACTGCTCTGAATAAACGATTTGATTGGCTGTGTCATGTCATGTGGTTGTTATAACAAGTGAGAGGGGTGTATTTTATACAAAAACAATCAAAAAAGCTGCCAGAAGACTATGTGGAATTAAACAATGCAATAATTAATTCCCCCCCAAATTGCGCTGGTCAAATTATAATCATTCGCCACAAACCTTGCGGTGGTCTGGGCCAGTATAGGAGGGCATCTAGGACCAGATGGGAACTGGCATTCACCTAGTGAGGGAAGACCTTGGCATAATAAAAGAAACAACTTACTGGTAAAGGGTTAAAATGCTGGTCCACAAGATGCGTGTATCCATAATCAAAGAATGAGTGACGCAAGACTACATCAATTCCCTGAACAGCAGCCATGCCCAGCGTGTTTGCCCACCTAGCATATGAGACACACAATTAATTTAAAAAAATTATATAATAACAACATTGCTTCAACATGTGTGTAATTCATTCATGACTCATAGTGCTAAAAATATTACTGACAGGAAAGCGGCAGCGAATGTGTCCGAGAGATTATTGATGCCTCCTGACCAAGCTGGGCCCAGTCCACCGAGCCACACCTTCTTACCAGGTGCATGCGTGCTCACCACCTGCCACAAAAAGTACATACACAGGTGTCAATAGATTCATTTTGCACAAATATATTTTGTGGTAAAAAAAGGCACTGGTGTATTAGAGTGTATGCAAAGTGAAACTTGAGTTTCAAATAAGGATTATTAGAACAACAAGAACAGGACAGAATGGACGAAACAAACAGCTACCGGAAAATATAGACATACACAATATTGTTGTGTGATCATGTCAAACTCTACTGGGATGCTATACACCAGCTTAAATCCTGTCTCCTCAGAACTGCACTGGGAAGTTACCGGTACATGCTGAAAAACTTCCCTTGAATTAATCTGAGTAAATGTTTACTTGGTTTGGTGCTACTCCTTTGACTAATATTGTGGTTAAAGTAGACTCAAAAAATTCCTACATTTAGCACACAATCAATTATTCAGAAATACCAGTACCTTGACAACTTTCGTGATCTGTTCTCTCAGCGCATTCAATAAACGTGTTTTTAAGAAATCCTCCACTTTTTTCACTCCGCCATCCTGGAAATAGCTGTGGAACACATACTGAACTGTAAAACAATACACAACAATCACAGAAAACGTCGAGCTTCATTTTTCTGCATTCTAGAAACTTGATGGGGCGTGATCTCATTTGCTGGGTATGCGGTTGCTGGATGACATTTTCAATATAGATTCACAAACCACAACTGCTTTCGCACTGCAACTTGGAGAACCAAAGTAGCGGTAATATGACTTTCAGAAGGTTGCCCTGTTTCGCAATGACTGGGGTTACCAGCCACTAAGAATCTAATTTGAAGCCAGATTGTGGGACTGGGGCATAAATTTGCAATTGAAGGGAACAAAGTTTCAAATTGCAGCTAAACAATGCAATAGTGGTTCAGTGCGCGCGCATGTGCGCGCGTGTGTGCGTGTGTGTGTGTGTGTGTGTGTGTGTGTGTGTGAGGTACAGAATGAGCACACGGATATCTGATTGGAATATAAAATGAAATTACTTCTATGTTTTCCAAACTTTCTAAAACTGCAGTTTGTCTTTTGGATTGTATTTTGTTCCATTTGTAATAAACATGAGCGCCATACTCGTTTAGATTAAAAAGCATGATGATCCACAGTAGCATTTTTATAAGCAAACTAGCTGGTGCGCCGCCCTCCGGGCGGCTCATCAGCTAGTTCCTGCGGAAGGCTGGTAAGGTGGTGGTTTGCCGCCCTCCGGGCGGCTCATCAGCTAGTTCCTGCGGAAGGCTGGTAAGGTGGGCCTTCGGCCCACAAAAGTGTTGTTGCTTGGTTCAACTTTTTGTTCATCTTCATTGCTTATCGCGAAAATAAAGAGATGTTTAGCTCTACTAAATAACTAACAATTTCATTGCAATGCTTGTGGGTAGACAACATTTTTTCGCCAAGTTGCCCGCTGCTCGTAGTGAGCCACTGCCTGAGCGGCGCAGTGGCGGCGCAGTGGCGGCACAGTGGCGGCGCGCAGCGGCGCGGTGAAGTAGGTACGTTTTGAAAAGGGACAGACGGAAGGACAGACCGCGTGCGGGACGACGCGCAATATATATATATAAAATATAATAGATTATTGTTTTGCATCACTAATAAAACAGATAAACATCAACATGAACACAAAATAATGACAAAAATCTGAAAAAAGAGCTGTTTATTAGATGCCATTTTTGAGACAGTTTTTTTCTTTTAGCAGCACCTCCGTAATAAAAGCTATTAATAACAGTTTCTGCTGTGTGACGCCAATTTCCCATTCTTAAATTTTAGAACTAAAGAGAGAAACTAAGAAAAAGGACGTAGATTCCTCAGTCAGAGGATCCATAAATCAAATTGACAACGTTAATGAAGCTAGTGAAGCAGAGAGAAAAATGGCTCATTACCATTACAGCATCAAAGAATTCCTGGCTTTCAAACGGCTTTACTTTGGAAAAGCCAATGTCCACATGCCAGTGATGTGCTAGATGTGGAGTGGCATGCGGTTTCTCTCGCATGACGGCTTACTGCCGCAATTTAAAATACTATTAGGTTCAATTGCAAAATAATAATAATCGAATGCTTTGAATGTATAATTTGCAAACACTTGAATCACTTCAGGGGACCTACGGCCTCGTGAGAGCATTTGATCTGGCCGACTGTGCAGCTTTAAATTGACAAGAAAATCTGCAGAATCTGCACAAAAAACATTCAAGCCACATATTTTCATAATATATATTACACTCTTCATTGAACCTTTGCCTGATTTTTTTCATCTTGATTTATATGGCCCTCAGTCAACTTGCAAAGAAAAAAAGAAAACAGCCCCTGATGGGAAAAGTTCCCTGCTGCTCCTTTTTTGGTGTGATGACTGTTTCAAGTCATTATTTTGAAAACTAAGGGGAGATGAAAATGATAAATCATGTATTTTTAAAATGAACGAAGCAAAGCATAACGTTTGCTTGAAGTTGTTTTGAGATACTGTATGTATAAAAAACAACATGTCATTGTAATATCAGCTTTCAGTAAACGTACAAAGGTGCATTTTTCAGACTCAACAGAACATTATTTAAATGTTAATGTCAAATAACATACAATAAATACAAAAAACAACAACAACAAAACAAGGAAATGGGCAACAAATGTCATTTGGGAAGTAAGAGGGGCCAAGACTAATATTATTTAAAACTGAGGAATTTCTGCCAGGTGGTTTCCAATGTGGCATTTGTGTTTAGTTCAATTTATTTGAGGTTGTTTACTTGGCTATGAGCTGTTTTCTTTCTTTCTTTTTTTTTCCTGATTGATATATTTGATATAGTTAGGATTAGGATTTGGTTCCTTGGCATTATTAAAAAAAAAAAAAGGCCTCTGCACCACAAATACACTGCTGCTTGCAATTAGAGCTCATATTAAGTGTGCGTTCAGGGGCCACTACACAGCAAATAGGAAGCAAATTTGTCCCGTTCACTTTTTTCGCTCATATTTTCACAAAGCTAGACGGCAACGTAGCAGTCAAGACTTAACAAGGTCAGATGGCCTAACTGGAGGTTAGAATGACGTTTTAAAGTGGTATAAATGTCACATCCTGTTTTGTTTGCTTGTGCCTGCGTGGAATTTTCCTCTATATTGCAGTGTCCCTGTGTTCCCCGTGTTGTTGGGCGAAAGTACCTGCGTCACACCTGCTGGGGATAAAGGTTTTTAGGCACGGGTGACACAGCAGAAAGGCGCTGAAAAGTTGTTTATCACCAGTGCTTACTTCTTGTATTCTGTCTTGCCTGGTAGATACTTTAGTCTGTAAGTACAAGCATGTTTTTTTTGTTTTATTCCTCTGCCTTGTGCAGTTTACAATTTGATTTTAGCTCGCTCGTTCTGTCTTCCGTCCACCTTCTTTTTTTGGTAGGATTACGTATTTTGTTCTCAGGAAGACGTTTATTTGTCATGTCGCTTTTTGTGTAGTCGTTGGTTTACGTGCACCTCACTTGCCAAAAATGAAAAAAAAAAAAAACCCCAAACAATGAAAAACTTTTTAACCCTGCTAATGTCTGTTGTGTTTTCTTTGGGTTTCTACCACTTGCTTATATCATTGACTTATTTCAATGTAGAAATAAAACTGGTAACGGGCCCTCCACAATATTTTCTGCTGAAAAATGATTTTCCACCCCTGGTCTTATGTCAAATATACATGAATTAAAAAAAAAATACATCAGAATAAAATGATTTCTTACAGATGGAAGAAAAAACCTGATTTAAATTCAAAATTAAAATACATAATTCAACTTCCAATATTTAGTGTTTACCAAAAAAAAAAAAAAAAACTTTTTTCTTCAAAAATCAACATGACACTCGACAGCTCGCTTTTTTTCTCTCTCTCATACAGGGCACTTATATTTAATCCAAAACACGACACAAAGAAAAATTGCCCTTGAAAAAAATAAAGAAATAAATTATATATATATATATATATATATATATATATATATATAAAACACACACGTGCGCACACACACGCACTAACTCAAACAACCAGCTGATTTATCGCTCAAAAGGTAAAAGTAATCCATCTGAAAAGGAGTGAAAACGGTTCGTAATACAATAATGGCAATTAATTCACAAGTTAAACAAATGACATTGGAAGAGAAAACCTCTCAGACCGACAGACCGTTTCAAATGTCAGATTGTGAAAACTCAGTCGCAGAGGGAAAAAAAGGGCATTGAAATGACCACAGCATTTGAAAAGTACTGTACAAAGCAACTCGTGGCAGCTGCACTGCAGTGAAATGCGTATCAGAGACGTGTTAATGAGTGTGCTCCAAGTTTATTAGTTTAGTTCCTGTGGTAGACATGAGAGTTTCTGTCATGCACGCTGGGAAGACTGGAATCTGGAGCTTTCGTATAAAACTGCCTAATTGACAGAGAGAATGAACAGGAACATATGGTTTGATTTTAACAGTGTGGGTGGTGTTTTTGTAAGCCCTACTGACAAGCCCTTCCTCCTTCCGTTTCTTCTTTTTAGACCTGACTTTCGCCTCACTGACCGTACATTCACGCAAGGTGGGTCTGTTGTTCTGCATACACACGTGTGCAAAGAGACAGGGGTTATGCATTCTTAGAATGTGTGTAATAGGCAAACGACAGGCGTTACTAATTTAACACAAACTGTAGGATGTTTTTCCTTTTTTTCAGCCCCACAATACTCGCAGTTCTTCGCAATGTAACTCAATTTTGCAGTAAGAAAACAGAAATGTTTGGCTACTACTACAAATTATGTTTTTTGATTTTTTTTAAATTCAAGGTTACTTTGGCAGGCAGGAATTCTTCTTGTTCGAGGAAGCCAAAATGAAGACTTTTCAAGGCCAAGGCACATCATTATCCATGAATTGGAACTGAAAATGCTGCTAAATAATCAATATATCCTCCAACACTTCAGGCTCATTTTGTGATTTTTTTTTTTGTGACCGATTTGTGCATAACTATCCATTGTTATTTATTGTGTCTCGGAAATGTTTACCAACTTTGACCAGTTGAGTTAATTGTGTGTAATTTTTAGGAATAACTCGGCAATCATCTTGGAAAATCCAATTGCAGACAGTGTTGTGATCTGCAGCAACATCGTAAAGGGAATGTTCTGTGTATTCTGTCAATGTCAATGGGAGTCAAAAGAGGAAAAATGGGGTAAAATACCTACTGTTGCCACGTAACTGCATCAATAACAGAGCCAGCATCTTTCATAAATCTGAAAATGAGAAAAAAAAACAAATTAAACATAACCAATCTGAACGGAATGTAATTAAAATGTCTCACACTGATTCACAACATGGAAAAATGTCTATGCAAGCCCAACCTAAAAGGTGGAAGGACACCCAATAGGGCCATTTGTGGTTGAGGATCCTTTAAAACATTCAATTGCTTCCAGGAGCTTTTCTACAAATGGAAACACAGAGGCTTTTTTGGGGGGGGGGGCTGATATATGTATATATGTATATAAGGTGGTGCTGCCACCATTTGGATGGTATTTATTTGAGGTTATTTAAGGTTTAATGCTCACAACAATTGAGATATCAAGCAGTGTTATGATCGGCACAGTTAGTTAATAAATGAAACAAGAGAAAATTGTAGATACAGTATACAGTCACACAGTACTCCCTAATGTCTTTTTAATTGGTCTGTTATTCTGAGCCTGTACAATGGAAAATTGAGTTGCAAATCCTCATTTTTACATACAATTACCACTACTTATGTACTATTTTCGATATACGAATGAACTTTGGCATGGACAAGCGAATGGATCCATGTTCTAATTCTTCTTGCAATGCGTAACCATCCTTGACAACGTGCATAACACTGATCTGAAAACTAGCCATATCCCTCCGCCGTTGAGGGCGGAAGCTGTTGCATATATAGGCGGAGGTTCTGCAATTCATGATCATCCAATCACAAATCGCTGCTGTGTTTGTGACATCAAAAAATTATTTTATTTTCGTCCCAAAAAACATATTTAAAGTCCATCCATCCATTTTCTAATCCACTTTTCCTAACGAGGGTTGGTGACATACTGGAGCCTATCCCAGCAGTCTTCAGGCAATAATACATCCTGGACTGCTTGCCAGCCAATCACAGATCTATTTAAAGTGTGTACGTTATATACTATAATGTAGCGTCATTTTTAATTAAAAGAACAGGTAGCCGTCCCCCGCATGTTGCAAGGTAGTATTTTTTGGTGATATGGTAAGCGAGACAATCAAATAAGATCATAAGTAAAAGTTCCATTGTATTTGCATCATTATACAAAATATACTATGGTTTGAAGGAAAACAAAGATTGGTTGAAAATAATGTTATTCATCCATTTCCACTACTGCACAACCTAAATGACTTTGGATCAAAGGCAGGCAACAACCAGGATTGCTCACAAGTTAAGATCAAACCAAAATGGCCTAGTGTGCTTAAAAAATTAAATGATCTATGAAAAGGCCCAAAACATTGAGCCCAAATGTAATTGAAAACTCCAAAGGGCCCCTCCATTGTTGTACCCTTGGAGTGTTTCAGTGTGAGCATTCGCAGTCGCCTTGTACCAAACACTAATGGTTCCATATTTGGGGCGTAATAGCTTGTCAGACAGGCTTGAATGTGTATTTCTAAACATCAGACGCACACAACTTTCGCCGCGCTGGCTTGTTTAGTCTGTCCAGTTCGGCTATTTGGATAGTTAGCAGCTCCCAGTCTAAATCAACGTTAGCTTTCCGACACTAGAACAGCCCTCGTAAGAGTGTCAAACACACAAGAATCACCTCGTTGTTAAACTTGACACACATGACATAAAGACACCCCAGCCTTCTTCGCTCTCGGACTCCTCCTCCGGTTCTCGCATTTATCATCCACATCCTTCCTATCGCCAACCGCTCACCAGTCGCTCAAACACACAGCTTTTTATTTGCGAGTAAATCAAACCTGTCAGAAACAAACAGCTGCTGCTCTTAATGTCCTGGTTGATCTAAGTCGCTTGAGCGAAGGGAGGCTTGTATCAAATTCGTCCCTTCCAAATACCTGTCAAAATGCGGGTGGCGGCAGAGAAGAGGCAGATTCAGGCTGAGATATGCACAAACTCTTCCTGTGTTTATCTGCAAGCATGATTTTATTACGGCTTAACCCATGCCATTGAACTTTATGGGTTCTGTTGCGTTGTTCCAATTGTTTATTTAACAGTGCGAATTGAAGCGATAACAGTCCAATGCTTCCACTGCACTTATTTGGTCGTTAGAAAACTCGCATAAATGTGACTGGTTGCAGCTGGGACATCTTTCCACCCAACCACACTACAGGGGACACGCACTATGTTGACCATAATAGCCTCGCCAATGTGCTTTTAATGTCATTTTGAATTTTAATCCCAGCACTATGGCACTACATTCTTAATATTTTTGTCTTGAAACCTGACTCACATTTCAAAATGTTTTTCTTCGATTCATTAATCATGGGCAACGCTCGAACCTCTTTTTTAATGTCAATGCTTTCAATGGACTTTGAAAAAACAAAGTTTGATAATAGAATTACATTTAACAGGAGTATAGCAACATTTTTGTCATGATCATGTTCTCTTAGTGTACAGCAGGTGGCAGAGGTGTTCCCCGGTTTTCCTGCTGCGCACCTGTCTGGCATCACAATTATTGGGACTCTTGCAGGAGCTTGTGGACCCACGTCAAGCGGTCAGATAATTTCGCCTTGCTCAAGCCATTGTTCATGAGCATTTTGTTTCGAGTCTAGACACTCTCTTGTTCTGTTTTTGGCTCTAGCCTTGATTTATGTTTTCTCTGTTCAACGACCGTTGCCTCATCCATGATAATCAGTGCAAAGCAGATGGGTGGATTTAATAATACTGTCATTGTTGAATAGAAAGATTTTCCAAATGTCTATTTTTTTTAATCTTTGAAAACATTAACATTCTGGATAATGTGGATCTTAGTCCTTTAGCAGTTCCGACCACACAAGCAATTGAAAATGCTTATTTTTTCATTATTTAAACCACCGTCTCATGTGTGGTATGTTATGATACTTGTTGCGCCAAAATATCGGTTCACAGATTTGGAAACAAGAAAGCTTGTCAATATGATCAAATCTGACAGGAGATTAACAAATTGAATGTTTTGAGAACATTGTTAAAGAAAAACTAAATTTTTCAAAGTTATGGTATCATCCAAAGTAAAAATGTTCAGTAAAGTAAGCAGTCTGGTTTGCCTTATTTCCTTCCCTCTCTTAAGTAGAAATGTATGATACTGAAAAGCCACCGTAGTGTGAATTAATAAACAAGCACCGCTAGATAATCCTTCACCTCTAAAGGTGAGACGTTGTGCCGACACGCTGTAAATCAGGTGACACCTCGTTTAGGCTGACATGATATAACTTGGGCTGAGACGCTCAAAGGGGCCATCCACAAAGACATAAACACGTGTGACTGAGCGTATATATGTCTCAAGACCAATGAAGCTTCCGTAGTGTGTGTAATCTTGACTGACCCGTCCAGAAGTAGAATGGCATTCCTCCGGGGTCTTCCGGCATTTGGGCCGTAAAGGTGAGCTCGGTTATAGTAGCGCACAGATTGCAGCAGGGTCCGCAGCTGGGTGTAGTCCTGAGCCAGCTGGGTGCTGTTGATGGCGCGGCCCACCATGCTGCGGTAGGCATTGGGTTCTGGGAGAAAAACAGGCACAGTTAACACAAAGAGTGTAGAATATTGTTCTTGCATTCTGGTTTCTTTGAGAGCAGCCAGCAAAAACATGACGAGAAACTCATTACAAGTGGCTAGATGAACCGCAATGTCATGAAAAAAAGAAAAGAAATGGAATGAGTGCATTGGTTTGACCCAAAACACAGGAGACAAAACGTGTTGTTCAAACGTTGATGAAACAATCCTATAAAGAGCATTATCATTGTGTGTCTACGTATGCATCTGTTGTTTACGAGGTTCGGTCCAGACAGTTTTAGGAGCAACAGCCTTTGCAATTCCCCTCCATAAATGTTCACTGCATCTGCACAATCTATTTTAAACAGCTTCTTTCACCGTGGTACACGTCTTCACGCAAAGATTTGTCATGGTCAAATCAACGCATTCTGCACGGTCTTCAGTCAACCACCGAGGATAACATAAAAGGTCCAAGCGGGAGCTGTGTGGCAGATGAAAATCAAGTAGAAGGAAAAATATGGCTTAAATGTCACACAAATGTTCAACACTGACCTGTCATAATGCAGGTGGTGAGATTGTCATGGGTGTGTTTTGCTTTTACTGCATTCCTTTTTGGGACATGGAGTTGGTCAAAAAAAAGATGACGACGCCAATTGGGTAGCAGCCATGTTATCCTGTATGTGCGTGTTAAGTGTGAACTTTTTAGATTACATTTCATTTCAGGCTTTAAGACAGCGGTTTGAGTGTGCAGTTCCTCTCATGTGCGCAGGACAGATGAGGACTCGCGGGTCTTCCACATTCCTCATGTGAACTTACAATTAACCCCTGAAATACTGGACGAATATGTTTAAAAATCCTTTCAATCAATTTTGCAATAAAACGGAAAAAAGAAATACTGAAATTGACACAGGATTTCCAAATCGGATAATGAAAAAACTAAGCAAAACAAACAACACCCCCCCAATACTTGTGAAAGATTAAGATGTTTAAAAAAAAAGAAAGAGGCTGAAAGCAATGATATTAAATAAATCCTCCTCTCCAGCAAGCCATGTGTAGGCCAGGACAGGAAATATTTGTGAATTGACAGCACTGCAAAATCAACCAGGACACAAAGCAAGATCTGGACAATGCTTTGCAAAAAATAATCAATTGTTTAGTCAGGGTGCTTCTCTACCCAGAACAGTCAGCCGCAAGATTTTCCCAGCCGTAAATAATAATCTCCATGTCTCTCTTGCAGAAAAATGTCTGGAGGGCTAATGAGCAGCCGATGTGCCGTTTCTCATTGGACAGTTCTCCGTAGAAGGTATTGTTCATGATACTTCAAATAGTTAATGAAAAGTGTCTTATTTAAATAATAGTACCATATTTTCCGCACTAAAAGGCGTGCCTAAAAGCCTTCCATTTTCTTAAAAGCTCACAGCGTGCCTTAAAATCCGATGCGTCTTGTCATTACTGTAATATTTCAACGCCAAAATGGCTCCTTCTTCGAGGCATGCTGACAACGCAGAGTTCAAACTTAAGGCAATCGGTTACGTAGTTGAAAACGGAAACAGAGCAGCAGCAAGAGAGTTCAGCCCAAAAAATAAACAAACAAACAAAAAAATCCTGTACAGTAGAGGTAAGGGAGTCATTTGCTCTGGTAATGATTTGGAAGTCCTAAAAACAGCGCGTGGTGGTTTTCGCTTGTAATGTTTTAAAATTTAAAATCTAGAAGAAAATTTTGACTGCGATTGGCTGGCAACCGATTCAGGGTGTACCCCGCCTACTGCCCGGAGATGGCTGGGATGGGCTCCAGCACCCCCCGCCACCCTAGTGAGGATCAAGTGGTACGGAAGATGAATGAATGAAAGAAAATTTTGATTTTGTGTGTGTGTGTGTGAGAGAGAGAGAAACTGGAGTATCCGGAGAAAACCGACACAGGCACGGGGAGAACACGTAAACTCCACACAGGAAGGCCTGAGCCGGATTCATACCTTGCATTCATGCACTATGAGGCGGATGTCCTAACCAGTCAGTCACCGTGACAAGACAATTGGAATTAGCATGTTGATGTGGCTCTCGGCAACCATTTCAGCTTTTCGCAGGGCTCCTTCAAAAGATTGCCCACCCTTGACGTTGGGATCAGCTATCTGATTTAGTACAGTACTTTAGGGCAGTGGTCCAGTGTCCAATTTTTTTCCACCATGTTCCACAGTCACGTAAAGACATCCTATGACCGACCATCAAAGTTGTGCCACAGAGACCGCCCATCGCCATTATCGTTCCTGCACACTGCTTGTATGCACCCCTGCTTACGATAAACTTTTTGAAACTATGCCATTTAAAATAATTTGTATTGGTCCCACAATGGCTACATTTGCACAAGTCATTATCAGAAGTGGGATTTGAACTCACAGGACAGACTGTAACCTGAAGGCAGACCACTCTTCAATCCTGATTCTAAAATGGCCAATGTGGAAAAACAAGGGTACTTAGTCATACTCCCTGACCAATGTACTGACCGTTACCCAACTCCCAGGAGATGTTGTATTTCTTGCCAGCGCTGTACTTGAGGAGGGTGAGTGTGGACGAGGTGTTCCAGGAGTTGTCAGGGTTTCTGTGCAGTGCGTTGAGGCCCAGGATGAGGTGCAGACCAGCACAGTCGGCAAAGTTGTATAATTTGTCTAAAGATCTGGCTGGGAGAAACCCACAAAGCAGTTGTAACTTTGATTCTTTTTTCGTATCCATTGTAATAACATCAACATTTGTGGCGTGCCTGGTTTTGCAATCCTTGTGCATGCAAATGTGTTGACATGAAAATATCACTTCCTTCCCAATGATGTTGCCAGAAGTGTTTTTCCCCACTGCAGATTATGTACACTATCTTGCTGGCAGTGTATTATGATAGTGCAAAATGAGTGTGCTCAATGTGTGATACAGGGCGGTTACTTATTCTTGTTTTGAAATGTGATCTGCTTGAGTTGTAACAATAATATAAATATTACCTTGGCTTATGACCCACTCTCTTGACTAGTCTGTTTCTGATTACATGTTGCCTTCGACAGAGGGTTCCACACCAGCTGAACTTGCCAAATTGTGGAATGAAGACAAAAGCATAGCATATTGGGCTGCCAGGGATCTTTTAAATGCTGCTTGTGTGAAAATAGTCTTTGGAACATGAATCACCAATCCTCACTCTTTGGAACATGAATCACACATTTTCACTTTTAATGTTCAAGTGCACATGCATTACTTACTGAGCACAAGTAGAATTTAGAACTATAGCAAATGCCTAATGACAAACACAGTCCGTTTCCCTCTGATTTCCAATTGCAAAACATTTTTCCCCTCCATGAAGAAAAACAATAGTGACATTTTAACTGCCAAACAGTGTAAAATAAGTTTGAATAAGTGATACAGAAAAGCCCAAAAAATTCAAAAAAAGCGCTTCTGTTATCATATTTTATCCATCATTAAACGGCGGGAAAAGCACCCCTTTTATACTTACTGGCTGGCTGCTACACAAGCGCCACCAAATATGGGCACACTTGCACCGGGGCACTTAAGTCCTTGTTCACTGTAATGAACACCAAGAAAAGTGTGTGCACTGTTAAAAAGCCTTTATTCTTATAAAATCATAAAAAAAAGTCACTGTACAAAAATTTATGGACTTATATCTAAGTGTTCACTTATATCTAAGTGAGAAGCCTCAAGCCACAAATGTGTTCTTGGTCAGACAAGAGTAAGTTTGTGTGTACGTGCATGGCCATGCCGCACATGTACAGCAATGTATGCGAGTTACTAAGCTGAGAAAGTTGATCAATACTTCTCAGACTCTGTGATATTTTCTTTGAGAAAGAAGTGATACAAATGATGAAGTGTTGCACAAACATAGACATCAGCACTTAATGCAGCTAAATAAAACTGCCATGTCTTATGGTGGGAGTAACAAATGAGACTCAATTACATTCAGCAACGTCATTAATCATTTGTTTCTTTGAAATCTCTGCAAACTATTCTTGCACATTCCTGTCATATAATAAAGGCCTGTCTGAGATCATGTGATGCTCTCACTTGGTAAAGTTTTCGAACAGTCGGTGAAGGCATGAAGATGCAGGACAAACACAGAAAACTGGATATGTGATGTGTGCATGTGTGTGGCATGCCTTTGTTTGCGGTGGAGAGACCACAGTCTGGATCATGTCATGCTGTCTAACTCATACAAAGTCCAGTCGTGTGAACAGAGAATACAGCTATAGCAGTCAATGTTAGACTTCATTTCGACACCTCTGAAAATATGTTCAAACGCCGAGGCAAGGCATTGGCCTTAACAGAAGCAAACATTCATGCACACACACACTGCCATTATAATAAACCATACACTATTCAATGTCACACACATGAACCATCCTTATCATATGGTGTCACATTGAACTTGCACCGTAAAATGGTCCCAAATAGAAACAGAAAGAAAGTAGACTTGAGCCGTGTTGCGGCCCGCTTTTAAAGTCCAATCAGAAGAAGGATACTCCAGAAACAATCAGGGGCACAACAACTAAGATAAACTTGTTTTAATTATTTTTCTCCTGTTAATAATTGGTGAATGGGTGCAATAGAACATTTCAAAATGGTTGTAAACAATGCGCACCAGAGTACTTTCGGGTGGCGGAATGCGAGTGACGACCACCGACTTGAAAAATTACTTGTAACACCTTCGAAAAGCACACAACTGTGCCATTAATCTGAGCAACAGAAAACTTCAGCAAATCTAGACAGCAAAGAGATACAGTAATCCCTCATCTTTCATGTTTAATGGGGACCAGAACTCCCGAGAAAGGTGTAAAACAGCGAAGTAGGATTTAAGGTTTCTTTTAATGGTCTTTTTTTAGTGAAGAAGAAAACCCTTAACTAGCTGACAGTTTCGGCTGTCACTTCAGCCTTCGTCTGAGCTGTCACTACTTCCTTGTAACATGTCCAAAAATCCCCCACCGGACCAGATTGAGAAACATTCAAAATAAGGCTCGCAGACCCACTGAGGCTGCGAAGCCCCCCGTTGCCAGCTGAAACAATGTGTCGCTGTGGTGTTTGCCATTTTCAGTATGCGAGAGGAGGTGAGGGCTGTGGCTGGACAGCTGTGGCTACTTCACCATGACAATGCGCCTGCTCACAATACCCTGACCATCAGACAGTTCACGGCGGAGAAAAACAAGGCCATGCTGTAGCAACTCGCTACTCACCCAAGTTCAAGGGAACTCATTTTGAGGATATGGGCAACATCAAAATGGCCATAGCAATGCAGCTGTGGAGGATCCTGGAAGAATCTTTTGAGGAGTATTGAAGGCATGGCAGAGGAAACTAGAAAAAGGCGTTGGGACTCCAAGGGGATAACTTCAAAGGGAAAAACTTATAGATTGTGGCTTGGATTTGAAATATAGCTTTTGTGACACCCGCCATGGTGAAATGTCATACAGTTGGAAAAAGTCAAATTGTTTCGATCAAAAATGACAATGTCATGACAAATACCCAATAATTTAACGCAGTATCAATTACAATACAATGTGATGGTTCATCTACTATGGCCAATGCGACACAAATATCCGAAAAGAGCATCCAAAGCTATTCGATGCAGTCTATCACATTGTATTAACTTGACACTGTGTGTTAAGAGTAGCACAGAGGGCAAAATGTGCTTCCAATATAGCTCCATATGACTCCACAAGCATATTGCCAACAGCGAGCAGGCTTCCTTCATACAGCAAGGCTCCATTCCAGTCAAACCAATTAGGTCAAACTACCTCTGTATATTAGGTAAGTATAATATATGAGGAAAGCACATGTTTTTCATTTTTTTGTAAAGGGGATCTAGTGTGAGTGGGTGGTTTTAAGAGAATCAGAGCAAGAAAGAAAAAAAAAAACAATCTTGATGTGTTAATTTGCAGTGACCATACAAGCGTTTGTAGCTCATCTGTGTGCCCAGCATGAGACGATGCAGGACGTATGACCTAAACAATGTAGTATGTTAACATACACACTGTCCTTGACATTTAAATCAAACACAGACTTGGAAAATCTAAAATGAGTTGCCTTTTAGTGATTTGGACTTATGTCGGATGACAATCACTTGCTGGTGGAACAGGAAGTTTGTGGTTTTGTTCCCAACTAAAAGAATAAGACTTTATACTGACCACATTGTGTGGTTAGTTTCGAAAAAGGATAATAAATAACTTGTTGATGCCGCACTCTGCGCGCCTGCTTAACAGAATGAAACAATCAAAAATAGGGAATTTGATACAACATTCCAAATAGGCAGTGTGATTTATGCCAACAACTGCTGTGCAACATACAATTAGTATTAAGGCTGCAGCTATCGAATATTTTTGGTATTCAGATAGCTTACTCAAAATTTTAGCGCATTATCAAGTGTTCAGATGAAAATATACAGGTATATATATATATATATATACACACGTTTTTTTTTGCTTGCTTAAAGAACACACCTCTGGTAAAGGTATAATTGAGCACTGATTGCACTCAAATAGCAAGGATGTGGGGGTGTCTAGTCCTGATCATCAAAGAGCTTGGACCTAAATAAACATGGCAGTACTTTTTAATGAGACAGCTGCTTGAGAACGCAGTTAAATTGATTCAATACCAATCCAAAGGAGGACTATTTTAGTGAACTTCTCACAAATGCTTCAAAATTAACCATGTTCAAATAGCGGAACAATCGCTACAAGAACGTCTGTTTGGCGGACATCTGCTCCATTCTGAGCTCAGAAATGTTACATTTGATCCCGGGCTGTGTGACTGATGAAGGTGATGAGGACCAGATCCCAAACAAGACAGCAAAGCAAATATATGCCATGCCAGATTGTGAAACAGCTTCTTCCCTTGAGCCATTAACTCCCTAAACAGTAACCTAAATATACCGGTATAGTCGCTCTTTGCAATTTTGCACATCCCTGTGGAACAGCATTACCGCAATAATCATTGTAGCTCCAGCTCTGTACTTAATTGAACCATTGTCACTGATCTCTATTCCACAGCACCAGACACCTTAAAGCACTCAAGGACTTCTGTACAATTGCACACTGAAACTTGCTCTACAAATACTGCTACTGGTCACTTTAAAATAGTGCAATAATTATCTGCACCAACTTCACAACTGTTATACTATTGTATTCTACCACTGATCACTTGAGCTCTGCCTGATATTTGTTAATACTACCGCACAACGGTACCCTTACATTACGGATTGCCTTTCCATGCTTATTTGTCATGTCCTTGTTTATCGCAGTTGCTTGTTATTGATGATACTAGGGTAGTCTGTACTACCGAAGACAAATTCCTTGTGTGTTCTACATACTTGGCCAAGAAAGATCATTCTGATTGATGACAATCAATTGCCCATCTGGTCTCTAAATCAAATCGCAAGGCTTCCATCCTTCATTCTAGTAATTCAGATTTCAAATGTTACTAGTCAGTGAGATTTTATACTGCCCGAAGACTTAAATAATAAACAACCAAACTTTAAATATCTTTTATGCAGTACTGGGTATAGCTTAAAATTTCAGATGTATTTTTCATCTTAACAAATCAGGTTTCAGGAGTGATATCGAGCTCATTTATGAAGGTATGTGATCTGCCAAAGTCAACAACGTTGGTCTTGTGACAGCACTAATATTGTGTTAAATGACTGATGCTTATGAAGAGACTAAAATATGAACTGGAAAAACAGTCCGCGTGAGTTCTTAGAGTTAATATTACATATTAAGGGGTATTCAATCATTTTGTACTCATAGAAACAGACTGGGCATATCAGTAAATCTTGTCAAACATCAGGCAAATGCTGGAGGGAACACTACGGGAGGTCGGGGGGGGCGGGGGCACCTGCTTCAACCAAGCGTCCAAGCATCTCATAACTCTTCGCTCCCAAGTCCCAGTTTTCTAGCATGTCATGATGACAAAACTGGGACTTAACCCAGCACTTTGAAGGATGTTCGAGCCAGATGTTCTTAAAGACAGAGATTGGGACTTTTGCCAACCATACACCTGACCAAATAAAAGTCTGGAGCCATGTGCTCATCATGTTCTTCTGGTGAGTTTCCCGACTTCTAAACGGCAAAATATGCATGATAAGATTCATGATAAAATTGCACAATAAGGATGTTATCTGCAAACAGCTTAGGTCCTTCCATTTGAATTTTTTTTTTCCACAATATGTTCCGGACATGGGTTGCGAGTTGCAAGTGAAAAGCTTTAGATTTATTTCAGAGTTTTTGGATTGTGTAGTTAATTTAGAATGAGTATTTAATCTTGCATATCAACCAAACCACTGATCTTCAGCAAAACAGTTAACAAACCCATTGCTGAAAAGCCAAATGCCAACTTCATAATACCACGCCAGAAATCTTGAAAGAGGCAATGGTCACTATAGAGGTGATATAAACTTTAATACCAGCTAATCATGGACTTGAATGACCTAATCAGTACACCGCATTCCAAATTGTTATGCAAATGCTCGGTGATCAAGTGGTTAGCTCACTGACCTCACAGTGCAGAGGTGCAGAATTCGAATCTAGGCTCCAGCCTTACTGTGGATTTTGGATGTTCTCCACATCCCCGGCTGGGTTTTCTCTTGGTATTACGGTTTCCTTCCACATTCCAAAAACTTGCACAGTAGGTTAATGGATCACTCAAAATTGGTGTGGTTGTATGTGTGAATGACTGGTTGTCATTCATCTATGTGTGCCTGCCTACTGCCCGAAGACTGCTTGAAAAATGATCCAGCATGACCGCGACCCTCGTGAAAATAAGCGGTCCGGCAAATGGATGGTTGAATGACACATTTTATACTTGTGTGACTTGCGTGAGGTGCATCAATGTACGTGTCAGTCAAATTGCCCTTGTCAAATGGCTCAAAAGTAAGGAACAAGGAACCAACCGTAAATCAAAACAAACGTCTAACATGTCAGCATTCACTAGCTTATTGGCTAGATCTTTGAGCTTTCACAGCTTCCTGATTTAACAACACAGGTAAGCTCTCGGAGAATTGGGACAACCTTTCATTCTCGTAAACATGCACAACCTAGGGATGAACAAAAGAGCAAAAGGGTTCAATTAGGTGTTGGCCTTAAATTTATTGACAACGTGAAGCTATTTAGCCCACAAAATGTCATAAATTAGCCACATCATTGCTTAAGCCACGGGATTCAAATCATGTGAAAAAAGTAGCACCTTATAATTCGGAATTTATGCTGCATCACAACGGATTTCAGATTTTGAAACGTGTTTCGTATTTTGACACGTATGGAAATAAAGATGGATTGAACATGAGCAATAAATGCGTTTTACATCCCTCCATGCACTCCTGACTCCTTTTCAACTAATTTCCTGAAAAAAATGTACCAAACATAGCGCTGGATACATAGTTTCATTCATTCATCTTCCTAACCGCTTGATCCTCACTAGGGTCGCTGGAGCCTATCCCAGCTGTCTCCGGGCAGTAGGCGGGGGACACCCTGAATCGGTTGCCAGCCAATCGCAGGGCACACAGAGACGAACAACCATTCGCACTCACACCTAGGGACAATTTAGAGTGTTCAATCAACCTGCCATGCATATTTTTGGAATGTGGGAGGAAACCGGAGCACCCGGAGAAAACCCACGCAGGCCCGGGGAGAACATGCAAACTCCACACAGGGAGGCCGGAGCTGGAATCGAACCCGGTACCTCGTAATGTGACAAAATAACAATAGTGTGATGGCGTGATGTTATTTTTGTTTTGGGAAAATACTGCCAGCAACTGAAGTCTGTTATAGAGTATACTTGATTTATTGCAGTCTTACAGTTAAATTTGCTGGGCTTATCCACTGTGCTATGGGAATAAGCATTGAGTCATGGCAACCAGTTCAAGGTGTTCCCCCTACAGCCGTAGTTGTACAATTACAGAAAGTTGAATGGCATGAAAACAATTAGTTCCAAATCCTGATGGGCCACCAGGCAGGTGAGAACATTTTGGATTCAAGCCAGATGAATACAGAGGACCCGCTGAGCGCCAACATCTGCGCATTTGTCACATTTTGTTTGAAGATGGTCCCAACACAGAAAACCTCAAAGTCCATTTAAACCACAACCATCTGACCCCTTTTTCATTTAGCTGGTAACAAAAGCCACGGCGGAACATGGATCCATTTCCCGACAGCTTGCCTCACAGATAGCATAAGATATGTAGCCAATTAACACCAGCGAGGGACCAGAAGAAATGTTGCTTTTTATAGGCGGTATAAAGTGTCTTAAAAAAAGCTATTTGCCAAACAGCCATTCCAGACTCGTACACTTATGAAAGAGGACATTCTAAGGGAGATACTGGGTGTCTCATTTTACTCAGAGTACAAGTGAGAGGTTGTTTGCAATTTTAGTGAACAGAGCCCGGTCCGTTTTATTTAAGGTACTTTTTTTTTTTTTAATCTAAGCATTTATTGTTCCACAACATTCCTCTGGATACACAACCTCGCACATACAGTACTGCGCAATACTTGAATAAAAGGGCACCATCACAAACTGTGCAATAACTACCGGAGATATATTCATCAGTAAGAAGACAAGGGTTAGACGTTAGCACGACAATATAATCATCTGCAGCATCAGTTACGATTTGAGTTGGCTGAGTTGATGTGTTCTCCTTTTGGCACATTGTTGTATTTGGTCTTAAAACTACGCCTATCGACTTCCGGTATGACAGCGAGAGGGTAGGCTGCAAACGCGTGGAGCTCCCGGCAGTACGAGCAAAAAAACGGAGAAAAAAAAACGACAAAAGAATGGAGGCTGGGACCCGAACATAGGATAAGATGGATATGAACAAAGCTCTGTCTGGAAAGGGAAGGGAGAAGAGGAAGAAGAGCGAAGGAGAAGTTAACCCAAATATTGTGTGGGATGCTCTGAAAGCAGTAATAAGAGGAAAACGTATAGCACATGCAATACGGCTTAAAAGGATAAGACAAGAATCATATGAAAACTTAACAAGACAACTGAAAGAGCTTGAAGATCAGCATAAAAGAACAAATAACGCAGAGGTACTTATGAAGGTCACAGACACCAGAAAGGAAGTAGATCGAATATTATTAACGGAGGTGGAAAAAAGAGCATGGTTTGTGAAACAGGTTTACTATGAAGGTGGGTCCAGGGCAAGTAAATTACTGGCACGAAGGTTAAGGGTACAACAAGTGTTGAACACAATTCATAAGATTAGGTGCCCCAGAACGAATGAATTATTAAAAGAACCAAAGGAAATAGAGGAAGCATTTCAGCAGTATTATAAGACATTATATATACAACCGGATGCAGCAGACAAGAGTATCACAACATTTTTGGAGGGCCTGGAATTACCATCAATAGGGGAAGAAGATAATGAATCCCTGAACTCTGAAATTACTGCAGGAGAATTGGAGATCGCAATCAGCGGAACGAAAAATTGTAAAGCTGCGGGTAGTGATGGCTTCCCCTCAGAGTTTTACAAGATATTTAGACAGGAACTACGTCCCCTTTTGCCATCTTCACTAAGAAATACCATGAAGGAGGGCAAGATTCCACCGTCTTGGAAAGACGGTTAAGCGACCGAGGATCAGGCTGACGACACTACAGTTGCCCAAGGAGAAGGGAGGATTGGTGGTACCGAATTTTACGGATTACTACCGTGCAGCACAACTCAGAGCAGTAGCATGTTGGTGTAACGAAGAGTATAGAGCAAAATGGAAAGAAATTGTCACATGATGAGGACTTTCAACCAGGGAAAAGATTATGGCTTCGAAAGATGGGAAAGAAAAGGTACCACAGCGATGAGTACGATCATAGAAAAGGGGGACATGCCAAAAAATGAAAGAAATGTTTGATCTAGAAATGAGCGACCTCTTCAGGTATCTACAAGTTAGAGACTACTATACAAAAGAAATAAAAATGGGTACGACAACTGAAAGACATGATGCAATACAGATAATGATGGATCCATATAACGGGGGCAAGAGTAACGTGATTTCATCCCTTTACAAAGGGCTCCTGTTGAACAAGGGGATTTCGACTCTGTATGTAAAAGAGAAATGGGAAAAGGAACTCCAAACCGAGATAACGGAGGAAGAATGGTTCAATATGTGCAGGATACAACAATCAACAACCGCTTCGAGACGTTGGCGGGAGTTTGGTTGCAAAAATATCGAGATTTTTTTTATAACCCCAGAGATGACCGGGAAATACAAACAAGGGCAGAGTGAGTGCTGGCGGTTATGTGGACAGGACAGATCTGTAGATCATGCACACATATTTTGAGATTTGAGATTAATAAATGTCGAAGGCTGAAAGGTTATTGGGAAAAGGTTTGGAGAGAACTGAATCGGTTATGAAATCCCAAAGACCAGCTTAATGATGTATCTGGGCAATATAAATCAAGGAAATGTACTGACGAGAGACGAGTACTTGGTTAAAGTGTTGCTGGCTGCCAGCTAGAAAGCCATAACAAGAACATGGTTTAAAACTGACCCGCCAACAAAGAACCTATGCCTGGAAATAGTGGAAGAAATATTTGAGTTGGAAAGATTCACATACATATTAAGGGTGCAAGTAGGGAAGTTTAAAACGAGATGGGAAAAATGGGAGGAGTACAAAAACAAATGAAAGAGGGAATGACACCACAAATCAGGAGAGGTCACTATAGATTCCGGATATAAATCCAATAAAAGAGACACTTGTCACTGTTGATCACAATATTCTGCTATTTTTATTTGTATGCGTTGTTTTTTTCTTTTTCTTTTTCTTTTTTTTCCCCAAATATGTTTGTACGTATGCGGCCCGGTAGTCCAGTGGTTAGCATGTCGACTTCACAGTGCAGAGGTACCGGGTTCAATTCCAGCTCCGGCCTCCCTGTGTGGAGTTTGCATGTTCTCCCCGGGCCTGCGTGGGTTTTCTCCGGGTACTTCGGTTTCCTCCCACGTTCCAAAAACATGCATGGCAGGCTGATTGAACATGCTAAATTGTCCCTAGGTGTGACTGTGAGTGTGCATGGTTGTTCGACTCTTTGTGCCCTGCGATTGGCTGGCAACCGGTTCAGGGTGTCCCCTGCCTACTGCCCAAGACGGCTGGGATAGGCTACAGCACCCCCCCGCGACCCTAGTGAGGATTAAGCGGTTCGGAAAATGAATGAATGAATGAATGTTTGTACGTCATTTGTTGTTTCCTATGTTAAAGGGCCGTCACAGCCATGTATGGACGTTGTTGTGGAAACTAAACACGGGTGGAAATGTACGACGTCCTCTGTATTCATATGTTCAGATTTGTATGGTCCTATGTGTGGTTGAAATAATAAAGATGCTAGTTAAAAAAAAAGTCAACAAAAAAAAAAACTAGGCCTATCGATGTAGATCCAGATGGGTTATGCTGCAGGCCGGGCATTTCTGGCTACACCAGATTGAATATTTGTCTGCTTTGCCAGGGGAGCAGACAAAGCCATGTGAAGTTTGTCTAACATCTGCTCTTGCTTAGAGGTGTCAGCCTGAGCCACTCACAGTGAAAGGTTTCGCTTGCATCTTTCACTTTCTTTGGCCACTGCAAGCAGTCTTGGAGCTTTCCTTCGGGAAGGCATGTCGTTAAAATGCAACACTGAAAATTAAAATTCTTCCCCCACCCTCCTTTTCCATTTTATTCTTCACTCCTCTGACTGAGGCGAATTACATTACACTCTCATGGAGTTATAAAATTTCAAGGTGTTTCATCTCACAGACTGTCAGATCATGTTCCTTCGGAGCCCTTTCAACATATGAGGATGTCGTCACTCAATAGTTACATGATTATTTTTCAGTAAGTCCCTTTCCTAAAATGAAAAAAAAAATATCTTCGACATCTTGAAGACCAAAGACAACAAAGAATCGTTGGGATAGGTCGCAGAAAACAATTTGGGAACACATCTGACGGTAAACGTTCATAACTCTTCTAACGAACGACTTCACTGGTGATCCATATGAAAGCACGATCTGCTTTGTTTTTAATAACCCAAAAACCCAAGATTAAATTAATCTCTTTGCAGGTATGAACATTAAGCTTTTGACATTTTAAAAAACTACTCAGACAGAAACATATTCTGACTGTTCTCATTCACCATTATGCTTTTCAAACATCTCAACTGGAAATATTTGTTACATTTTGGCACTCTCATAATGCACGGGGCATTATGAAATAATTGCATCTCTCATTCTGTCCCATCAAACTCAGTGGGCCAGCACGAGGCGGGAACACAGCTGATCCAGCACCAGAGCTGCCAGCTGTTACGGACTGTCTGCATTTTGTGAGGGAAATCACTTGAAAAAAGTTGAAAATGAGCAAAAATTGTTTCTAGATAATTGCAATGTTTGTTTGACAACAATACGCCAAGCATCTAGGCTCCAATGCTCACGCATTCCCGGCGGAAGTTAGAAGATGAGCCTTCTATTAGCCAAAAGCTAACTGATAGCTACTAGATTCATATCAGCGGCAAGAAACAAGGATGGCGTTAGAATGTGAAGCTCACCTCAGTTTGTACTGCGATCCAATATTAAGTCAACACAATTGTAATATGCAGCAATGAAGGTAAAAGTAGAGTTTGAAAAAAGCAAAGCTCGATCGTCATCGCGTTGCAGCATCCAGGGCAATTGAAAAGTTGATTCGCCTTCATCTTCTACCACCAAGAGTGGTCTACGGTCCAGAGTTACATACTTTCTGAGTGATGTTGATATGAGAGTTTTGCTCCTGAAGCCAGAGCATGAGATCAAGTTTGTTTTGCTTCAAACCCGTGCTAGGATTGTACGTGCTAACAGTTCGTTTGGTTTCTGTGCTCGCTGTGACATGCTATGCATGTAGGTCAAGACGTCAAAGTCAAGGCCCAGGGGCCAGATCCGGCCCGTCAAGTCGTTTTATGCGGCCCACGAGAGCAAATCATGTGGGTCAGCTTTCATGATCTTTGCTGAAATCTGTACCGAAATGTTAGATTGTCGTGGGTAATAAATAATGCTGAGATTTTGCATCGGTCCTCCGAGGGAAGCCATAACTCCGAAGTGGCCCACGACAAAAAAAAAAAAAAAAAAAAAAACAGGTTTTACACCCCATGTAAATTTTATATGGTACCCGCCAAAGATCTGAATATGAGACCAAGATTCAAGATTCAGTGGCCAACGTTGGTCAGGGCATTATTCTCATTAAAGGTGCCGCATGGACTTTGAAAATAAGTCATAAATTGCTAGTTTCTCAACCGATTTTCACATGGTTTACATTTTTGATAGTTACAGCTTAGGCTATAAATACATGTTTTTGATTGAGGAGAGTAGCCATCCATTAAAAAATAAATTATAGATTGGTCGGGCCCAAGTTTGGATGTGCTTTTGATCGTGAGGGTAGCAAATTGCAATTTACAAATTTGACATTCTCCATCTCCCTCACGAAGGACAGTGCAATTTCTCCTATTTCAATGTTCTTTTCAGAACGCATCTTTTCTCAACTCTCTTGCCGTTGCTCCATTTTCATTTCTTCCTCTTCTATATTTTCCCCTCCCTTGTTTAACTTGTGGAAAGCTGGCTGTGAATCTCTTACCCAGCAGGACACCACAGAGTGATAGATGGCCTCTGAGAAGGTCTAACAAGCCAACCAGCCATATGTTCCGAGTGAAGACAAGACGATTAAAGAGGAGAATACACTAGTGGCCTGACAAGAAAAAATCCAAACTCTTGTGCAAGCAATATTTTCTGGAGTTTACTGAAATATATGGACTTTGTTTTGGCACGACCAAAATTCCTAACTCCAAATGTGATTTAAAAAGCAAAACAAAAAAAAGAAATTGAAGCCTCCTGAATAAATTCAGCAATTGATTAACCAGGAATTAAAGGGACGGGTAGGTTTAGATTTTTGGCAGGAAGACTAAAATCATGTTCGTGATACAAAATGATTCAATTTAGATCGTATCACGTATTACAAAAATGCACCAATCATCACGATCTTAAGTCAGTGCTTTGTGAACATGTTGCTTAACTCGAGAAAAATGTTATCGGTGGGTAAAAAAAAAAAATAGAAAAAAACGACATAAATAACATTGATACACTGTAGGTTCAAAGCCGGGGACATTCAATCTCTCACCTAAAGAATTTAACATAAGGGGTGTTCACACGGCACATGTATGCATCGGTGCTGCATCGATGTATTTCCTTGCGATATATCTTACACCGGTGTAAATTTTGTGTGGCGTTCACACGTATAAAGCTGCTTACTAAAGAGAGGCGTGTTAACTGCGGTGCAACCCCACTTGCGTTCACACGGCAGTTTCTACCGCTGTGCAATAGGATAGTAATAATACGGAAATAAAACATTTGCATGCATAAAGTGTACTTCCTTTTCCCCGCCTTGTATGTGACATATCGAAAAACCATGGTTTATGCTAATCCAGACAAATCAACGCTGTGGTCGATCAGACACCATAAAACATTGGTCCCCAAACTTTTTCCTGTGAGGGCCTCATAACTTTTCGCTTCTCTGATGAGGGGCCCGGGGTCAATTTGTAACAGCAAAAGTGTGACTGCAAGAGTACCTAGACGTAAAAATGTATTGTTTCCCAGAAACCCACACAAAATCAAATAACTTTTTTAGATACACTCGCGGTATTAAAGACGTCTTTCTTCTCGGGACACACCACCTCTGCGACAGCATTCATGCATTTCTTGACAAACTCTCCTTACCGAAAGCTAGCCCAAACAGATGGCTGGTTCAGCTGAGCTTGGCGTACAAATGTATTTTGCTAGCTAACGTTCCTCTTTTTAGCGTTGACAGTTTGTCTGCTCTCATTTGCCCATGCAAAAAATCGTACTTGTTGTTATGACGGGATTCATAGTGTCTCCGCAGATTGTATTCTTTGAATACCGCCACCGACAGATGAGACAGACAATCTTTTCTTTGCATTGAAAAAAAAATAGTTTCTCCATTTTGGGTTAAATTCCCTGTACCGGTATTCTGAATATTTTTTTTCTCTTACCTCACCTTTTCGCCATGATTACGTTCTCTTTGAGAGGGACGGGGTTCTGGGGTTGCCAGATAACGGCACAGACCGCAGAAGGATGGAACAAATGTCACGTTATACTGTATGTGTTTATGAAATTGTTACTAGCTAATAGTTAATCATGAAAATGGTTCATAACTAAGGATTATTTTATTGCAAAAGCCAAATTTTATGATAAAATACAAATATACATGGATGAAAAATAAATCAAAAGACTCTGGTATTGTTCAGGGGGGCCGGACCAAATGTGGAGATGGGACGGATCCGGCCCGCGGGCCATAGTTTGGTGACCACGGCCATAAAAGGTTGAGAGAGAGAAAGGAAAGAAGTGCAAAATACCCAGGATGCAAGTTATGCAATACCTGTATGGAATCAACTCTTCTCACGCGTAGCGAGGCTCCCCCTGTAACGTTCAAATGTTCCATTTTATATCAGTGCTGCCCCGCAAACTAGCATTTACTCCGGAGTAAATTTTTAAACCACCTCCTGAGCAGGGTTAAAAATGCTCCAGTTTAAGCCGTTTTCAGGGGCTACACCGGTATAACTTTGTATGTGTGAACGCTCTGCGGGGGGCAGCCCCGGTGCTAGATCAGAGTAAAAGTTGCCGTGTGAACAGCCCTATAAAGATCTTAAAGTCAGCCCAAAATCCACACATGGACTCACATCTCATTCGGACATTTCACAAATTTAAAATACTAGAATGCGTGTATCTCTTCTAATGAAGGAGTTTACTGTCATAATACATCTGGACGCATCAAACATGAAGTGCCAAAATTCTTGTGGGGGTGGGGGAAATGTCTAAATCCTTCATTGAAAACGGTCTCGATCCATTCGAGCAGCAAGCAATCCGACACAAAATATGTTCTCGGATGACAAATGTGCAGTTCGAGTGTCAGGACAAACAATGGTTTCAAACATCCAATGCATCACGCCATTAAAATGGCATTTGTTTGCAGGTGGCTGGGCACTTGTCTGAGAGCATATTGCAAACACATGGAATTAGATATTGTTCCATTCTGCGATTTCATACACTGTAGGTATTCTTTCAAACATCTGGACCTGTACAGGCCATGTGGACAGCGTAAACAAAACATAATGTAATCACCATCTCGACATGCTAAACTCACATCATATCCAATATACAGGAAACGTAAAGAATGAACACAATCCCCAGAATGTTATTTCCAATTTGTTCAGATTACATTAAAAAAAACGTTAAAAAAACTAAAAACCACCATCCTAAACTTGCCAGAAAACGAGAACATTCCAGTTGGTTTCTGGCATGTGGTGGACATGGCGCCCCCCCCCCCCCCCCCCCCGATCAGAAAAGGCGGACAAGCATTTGGCAGAGTACGGTATGTAAAATATTCCACTTTTGTTGTTGTTGTCGTCATAGAAAGGGAACGTAAAGCAGCAAGTGTCAAAGCTATTCATCAGCATGTCCTGTTTAGTCGACATATGAAATCGAAAAAGTGTTTTGTGTGCCATTAGATTTTTTACATACCACACATTGCACAAAGTGAGTGAATCACAAACTAGTGTCAAGGCAGCTTCACTTCCAAAACTCTTACAGATGCTCAGTCCCCCGCGGTCCGCAAAGCTTAATTGTCATTCTTGTCATGTTCCTCCTCACTTGAGTCCAATCGTTCTGAGCAATCTGGCTTCCACAGCGTTGGATGGTTGCACTTCTGTGTCAGTTCAAAAAGCAAGACACGGTGTATTGGTGTCTGGTGTCCACTGTATGTTGCTTGGTTAAACCTAACGACTGATTAAAGGCTGTAAACATTTCGGTCACATGATACCTTGGATGTGAGATCAGACTGAGAATGAGAGAAAAAAAGAAAGGAGCTTGATGCTCACTAACATCTGCCAGAGTATAAAGCCAACTCATGACTCAACCAACAAATACATCCTTCTTATATTTAAAGCCGATAACCCGGGTACCCAATGTACTCGCTGGACCTGCCATATATTTGGTGCATAAAAGTTTTTAATGGTTATCCCGATCTGAGAGGTTGTCTTTGCCTACGATTTTCCTGTCTTTGGTCTGCAGCACGCACCGATTACTTTGAGAATGTCCATTTGAGAATCTACGCTTTTGCACTGTTTTTTTTAAAGCAATAGTTAAATTTTTGACTTAATGTCCAAGACTGGAAAAAAAAAACCCACATCAGTCAGCCCATTTTGAAAATTACTCAGGTACACTAAGCAAAACGAAAACAGGGGGTAGGGGGTCGGGGGGGGGGGGGGGGGGGGAGTAAAAACACATGGTTATCTGAAACAACATAGACTCTGAATCAAACCGCATAAATCATTTCAAAATCCATGTTGAACCGCGAGCAGATGAGAGCGCTGGCGAACGCTCCACTTGTTAGCTTTGTGCTAATGTGAACTAACGAATTACGAATATGGTATTATAATATTATAATACACAATATTTCAGTGATGTTTCCAAAACTTGGCCAAAACGGTTACTTTTATTAAGGACCTCGAAAGTGCTATATTAATTGTTTCAATTTCCATAACTTTCCAAATGTTTCATGAGGGTATAAACCCTTTAGAATGTAACCCAAATCATGAAAAATATTGAGAAATGTTACTTTTGTTAATGCTGCAAAGAGGGGATTTTTTTTTAATATTAAGATGGAATGGCAACATACCAAGGGGCTCCGTATGGCTCTGTTTTTCTCATTTTGTCTGTCGAGGAGCCAGGATGCAGTCTCTTTGCTTGGGGGCGCTTTAATGTCTCCGATCAGGCTCATATAGTCTTGTGAATTCACTCCTGGTGGACTATTTCATGACACTGCTCGCCAAAATGTATTCATGCCAATGGGCACATTTTTCGATTAATATTCTCATACTGACTCTTGTCTGCTGAAAGACAGTAATTTACCAGAAAATGTTCCCAGATGCACATCGATGTTTGCTTGTTTTACGCATTCCTCTGATTGTATTAGCGACAAAAGCAGCTGCAGACCTCAGAATAAAAATGCAAATAACCAACAGCGCTAGTGGTAAGCATTCTTCCTGGCAACAGTCCATTTTGATGGTTTTCATCGCTAAAGGCTATTCTTCATGCTAAAATGATGCAAATTGTCACCTGACTGCGTTTCTACAGTCCGACGGCTCTCCCATGGCTTGCCTTTCCTAAACTAAGTCAATGTAAATCCCGGGGTGACGAATCCCAAATCATCATGCGATATTTCAAAAGCGAAAAACAATAGAAAACTATAGCTTGGACACGTATGTCATACGTACCTTCAAGTTTTGAGATCATGTTTTACGAGCGCTCAATGTGGCCACCCCGGTCGCACGGACAACATCAAATCAATATGAGAATTGCTCCCAAACGTTCCTCAGATTATCGCATTCCACTTACGATGTTGTTTTGCAACTGCTTTTCATTAGCTTAGCAATTTGCATGGCTTTCCGTTACTCTCCCCATCTTCAATTAATCTTTGTCATATCGTTACTTACAGAAGTGCAGCTTTGTGGCTGCCACGGAGCCGATTATGGGTGACTTATGCTAAGCAGACGCTAAGTTAACTTTTGCCATTGCGTCATGCTTAGCTATGCTAGCTATCCAGCCACGGCTCATAAGTAGCAGAGACTTCCAAAGTAGTGTGCAATAAGCACTCAGCGGAAAAGAGCGAGGTGACGCCGGGCGTAAAATTTTGGCCATTTTTGTCGCACTGAGCAGTGCACGGAATCCTACCGTCCTACCGTCCACGATCAGACGGTAGGATCCAAATCTCCACTTTTTGGCAAATTCATGTCATATATTGACTATACAATGTATGTTTGTACTTACTAGAAAGTACTTTCAAATGGAAACTCAGATGCAACTGAATTCGATGGGTGGTTTGCTATCACTCCACCCTCAGCAGTACGATTATTCGAAGATTATTTGCAAAAACATATTACAGAATGAGGTCGTATTCCAACTCTTGGTTCACAGGTTCCTGTGATCATGGGAGATTTCCTTCGGGTGAAATTTTGACGGATGACGAGAATAATAACAGAGAAAATTCCTCAAGGTTATCTTTTGAGCCTTAAACACACGGACGCAGCATTTGAGATGGCTGGTTGGCAGACTGATGATGCGATTTTCTGGCGAGTCAAATAAACATGGGACTTTCGCGTAAAATTACAAGATACAGTGCAACAATAACAGTAAACTCATGAGTGATAAATAGGGAAGAGGGTTGAAATGGGGGTCTGGAAAAAAAGTTAGCGTGACCTTGTCTGGGCTCAGCCTATTTGTCCAGTGTGTGTGTGTGCGCGCGCGTGTTTGTGCATGAGCTGTACGTGGACCATTATTAATAGCTTTGCCTCTAACAAGCCCGGGTCAAAGGTCAAATAGTGGCGAGTGGAAATGAGATGGAGCAAGACTGTTAAAACGGACCTTTAAAAACACTTGCTCACTCACGCTTGCACATAGAAACACGCACGCACACGCAGACAGAGGATTTAGGCTGATTGTTACCAGACCATTTTAAAAACACCTCCCTTAATCCCCAACCCTTATTAGTCTTCACACCACAAAGATGTGTGGTCTTCACACTAAAGCCTGTTTAGACAGAGTGCAGATACATGTAATAATCTGACCTCTAAGTAAACAATCACATTACTCACATGTCACTTTTAAGGTATTTTGGCCCAAATTCTTCACGAATGTACAGTGGAAACTGGAAAAGTTCAACACGACATGTTGCAGGATGCCAGTTGACCTCCTTTAGAGAAATTAATGAAAATAGCAGTGCCCAAACAATATGGTTGGGGGGTTTTTTGTGGTCGATGCCAATTCCGATATTTGGCAGACTAAAACTTATTTCGGGTCCCTTACTGCTTATCGATTACACCACAACATGTGACTGCTTTACCTTACCATGTCATGTAGTAGTTCTTTATAAAAGAGATTTTTTTTTGTTGCAAAAATCATTTTTTTGGGGGGATTGGGGACTTTCGGCAGGGGGATATTTTTCATATTATTTCATTATCTGTGTTTTGTGTAAAAACGGAAGAAAAAAAATCAAATAGCATCGACAGATTTTGCAGATTTTAAAAGCGGTGATATCAGTCAGCCGATTAAATCGGTCGGCCATTTCGTTGGATGGGTCCAAATAATCAGTTACTTTTGCCACCATGAGATGTTTAGTTACCCTTTTAACAGTCACACAAAGGTATACAATTCGTCACAACTGCTTTATAAATAGTAAAAAAAAAAAATCTAATAAAATGTATTATGCTAATTAAATCCATCCATCCATTTTCTAATCCGCTTACCCTCACAAGAGTCGCGGGCCAAATCTGAAGCCATGGTCCTCAGTCGGAAAAGAGTGGAGTGCCCCCTCCGGGTCGGGGGGGGGAGATCTTGCCCCAAGTGGAGCAGTTTAAGTATCTTGGGGTCTTGTTCACGAGTGAGGGCAGGAGGGAGCGAGAGATCGACAGGCGGATCAGTGCAGCGTCTGCTGTTATGCGGACGTTGTATCGGTCTGTCGTGGTGAAGAAGGAGCTGAGCCAAAAGGCGAAGCTCTCAATTTACCGGTCGATCCACGTTCCAACCCTCATCTATGGTCACGAGCTATGGGTCGTGACCGAAAGAACGAGATCCCGGGTACAAGCGGCCAAAATGAGTTTTCTCCGCAGGGTGTCCGGGCTCTCCCTTAGAGATAAGGTGAAAAGCTTGGTCATCCGGGAGGGGCTCAGAGTCGAGCCGCTTCTCCTCCACATCGAGAGGAGCCAGATGAGGTGGCTTGGGCATCTGATTCGGATGCCTCCTGAACGCCTCTCTGGTGAGCTGTTCTGGGCATGTCCCACCGGGAGGAGACCCCGAGGAAGACCCAGGACACGCTGGAGAGACTATGTCTCCCAGCTGGCCTGGGAACGCCTCGGGATCCCCCGGGGAGAGCTGGAAGAAGTAGCTAGGGAGAGGGAAGTCTGGGCTTCCCTGCTAAAGCTGTTGCCCCCGCGACCCGGCCCCGGATAAGCGGTAGAAGATGGATGGATGGAATTGATCAAAATATTAACAACCAAATAAAATGTGAAATAATGTATTAAGGGCTAAATTGATTCATTATATAGTGAAATAAAATCTGACAAACAAAATCAAAGTGGGCGGGAAGGATCAATCTGATCGAACTGTTCTCCGGAATATCAAAATACAATAAATCAGCTCTGGATGAATGAATATCTTTTTTTTCTAAATATTTAATTTAAATAATTCCCCTTTTGTTTTACAACTCGATCATAGTTTCACGTCTCCAAGGACACAATCCTCAGTCAGGATGCAATGAATTAGAAACATAATGCTCAAACTATGCAGAAAACAGCATGGAGGAGCGAGTTAGTATAATTACATATCACACTGCTTCAATATTTCTGAATTACGCTGTCACTAGTCACATTTGAAGAATACTTCATATTTGCCTTTTATTTTTGTTTCATTTGAACAAAATGTTCACCAGAAAGGAGAGTTACAATTGAAACCAGACACTATGTAAATCATTCGAGGAAAAAAGTATGACTTCAAACACAAAATTGCGTTTCGCCTCTCTCAATGTAATTTATCAAAGAGTTAGCAAAGAGACAACCACAATGTGTTTTGTTCTTAATCCATCTTTACGCTATGAATGGAAACTTTTTACATTTAAAAAATAAATAATTCATGTGATTTATTAACTATCTTGTTATTTGAACCCAGGAGTTCACAATTTTCTTTTGCAAGCACCATTGGGCTTGCAAAACACGTCTGGAATACGTTCATTCTCCACAGACTGCCATTTTGCATGCATCAATAGATGGGAAGCAACCGAACACTGACTTTGAGCGCTTGTGGTCGATTATTCAACAGATCCTGCCATTTTTCATTGCTCACACACCACTGACGTTCGTGGTTTAATGCACCCTTCTCTTATTCTCTTGTCCACACAGTTACATTGAGTAATCATGAGCCTCTATCATGGCGAGATGATGTAAAAATGTTGCCTCAGAGCGGTAACAGAAGATCCAGAATTTATCCACCTTTGCTCTTTTCATAGAACAACAAAGTGTCTTTAATTTCACACAGCATTCCACGTAGGGATAATGAGCTGATCGGTAAATTCATCATGTGTCTGGTCGGATGCATGAAAACGCTTGTTCAAATTGCCACTATTAATTCAAAGCGCAGGAGAAGAGTTTTAGCTGTTTAAGCCTAATTTCACAAATTGTCTTGTAGATATGCCATCCCATTTGTTGTTAGAGATCTACTATTACCTCCACAGGCGGAAAATTGCAGGGTCAACTTTGTTAACCACAAATCTGTGGTGGTCCTAAGAATACAGAACAGGAAGGCAGAACTGCCAACTTTTACAGCAGTTCTTCTCAAATAGTTGGAGTGATGCCAGTGGTAGCTTTTTGACCTTGAGGAATATGCTTATTTTTTTGCTATACTGAACTGAGTGCAAACTCGAGCTGCAGGAGGTGGCAATGGCACTCATTGTCAGAGTGTGTGCAAGGAGTATTTTGGAGTACCAGTACTTTTTTTGTGTTGTGGGGGGGGCAACGAGATTAGGGATACATTCAACATACACGCCGAGCCAGCTCTCCACCTCTCTGACCATTTAGCAACTAAGAGATTGTTGGAAAACAAAAATAATAATCAAACTATTTGAAATTATTGGAAAAATTCTGAAGAAAAATCCAACTGTATATGCAGAGAAATGTTGGATTATTAATGATGGCAACACAAAACATCACTGCAGTGAACAAGATTGTGTTTGCTGTAGTGCCTTATTTTGTAACTAACCAATGACCTCATGGATCAATCAGCAAATTATTATACTCCAACCGATCCCCGAATTTGCATGAAATGTAAAACATCTGCCAATCCAATCCAATTTAAATGACCTCATTCATCATTCGGGTATCGTGGATCCACTCAAATTGGTAAATTACGGAATTGGCTTTTTCTGAAGTTGTTTTTAGTCTCGTACCATTACTGAAAGAGCCAGTGGAGCTAATGTTTACAGCAGTTTCATCACAACAACAAAAAACATGTATGCGTGTGTTGATTCATCAAAAGGAGTGCACTCTGCCTCTCGAAATACTCGCACTCTCAGTTGTGTTCGGGTATCAGAATGAATTTACGAACACACACAGCCATTCAGTGCAGTGAACAAATCCTAAAGAGACCCAATGGGAACGTTTCTGCTCTAAATGCAACGCCACACTGTTCCTGAATACTTCCATAGACTGCAGTCATTTCTGCAGTCTGAGTTTCCATTGCAATCAATCATTAAAAATAGACAAAAAGGAGCACAAAATCACAAAAATGGGGGTTCAAGAGTTCTGAGGTCAACTTAAGTTAACTTAAACTGGTGGAAACAGAGTTAACTAGACAGAGCGAACCTACCCTCAATCCATCCCTACATTCTTCCTCTACAATTTGCATTTGTCATTTTGAAAGCTGACAGTTTTCATTGGCATGCTATGAACCCTCTGTGCGAGCATACATCGAAGCCCAAATGTGTTAAATCAAGAAGTCATTTTTGTCTGAAGGAAGTCATACTTTGCATGCAAGTGCGCGTGGGATCTCCTACCTGTTATTGTTACATTGCTGTACATGTTGGACAGTTGCTCCTTGAGCAGGACGAGATGTGTGCTGGCCGCCTTCTCTCGTTGAAGCTGCAGCATCATATCGGGGTGGCTTGCCACTTTGCAACCGTTCTGCTTGTCCATCGCAATGTCACTTCGCACTATATCTGCAGCACCCCCGCGCCCATAAAAAAAAAGCAAAAGCAAGTACTGTACAATATATTGCAAGTCGAGAAACACACAAACCACAGATGAATTGTCAGAAAATAGTAAAAGCAAATAGTCCAACTGGAGTGGATACTTATTGTGTCTTTTGCATCATTTGTTTTCATTAACGCTGGGAAACCTTAAACAAGAACTGAAATGGTTCCCCACCACTGCTTCCATAACACTTCCATAAGTATTGTGTCATGGGTGAGCTGTCGCTTGTACCAGCTGGCAAGCCAGCCCATCACAGGTCATTGAAAACCAATCACATGCATGTTTTTGGAATGTAGGAGCAAGTCGGAGTACGGGGAAAACTCCACATATATGGCAGATTCAAACCCCCGCAACCTCCGAACTGCAAGTCAGACGTATTAACCACTTCTCATCATGTCGCTACTTTTGCCTTTAATATACCTAGATATTAAAATCATCTGCTGAAAATGAATGACAATTTAAATGTGCGTTATTATTGTTGTAAAGCATCAAATATTATCAAAGATAAATAAAATACTGTAAACATGTCAACTGTTTAAAAAGCATTATAAATTTTTCCGCACAAGTCTTAACCAATTAAGTGTCAAAGATACTTTTAAACTGCCTGCCTACATTGTCTTCGCTTAAACTGACACTACTTGGAAGTCGCTGCGCTTCACCATCATTCACATCTCAATTATATGAAACAAATAAAGTAGCCAACCTTGACAAGTTTATGAGCGAACTTAAACTAATTGTGGCCCTCATGGCCAACACCTGATGTAACGGAAATTGACTTGTGTAAAAGTAAATTACTTTTGACGGGAGCAATTCATTTGGAGCACCGTTACACGGGCAAAGTGGTTCAGTTACCGTGAAACGAGAGAAACGCGGCTCTTTGTATGTGACAATGTAGACTTAAAAAGTTGTTGTTGTTTTTTTTTTATTCATTTCTTTTTACCGTCGTCGTAGTTCTTCAGGTAGTAGTCGGGCCCGAGTCCTCTGTATTTAGCCAGGTTCTTCTGGTTGTTGAACTGCAGAAAGTCGGTCCTTTTACCGCCAAAGCGGAGGAAGGCTGGAGAGAGGCCTCTCGCCAAAGTCACCAGACGCTTGGAGCTGTGGGGACACTTCAGTTAGCTCTTCCGGGTTATTGTCCAAAAATAAATAAACAAATAAATAAATACACGAATAGACACTTCGTAGAATAATCATATTTTTTTTCGTTTCTTCGTTTTTAAGGCAACGAGTTGTGGCAGTTTGATTGGCGTGTTCTACTCTACATAGAGAGCGACTTTATTAAAAGTTAAATATGGAATTCAGTCGTTCAAATTCGCAATGTTTCCTGTTAGTAAATCCCTTTTTAAGGTAAACATTTTTTTTTACCCTTAGATTTTCAGTTGGAATCAGATAAATATATATTATTTATGCTTGTTATTATTATTATTTTTAGTTTAGTACTGAGTTTTCCAATATTTTTGAATCCATCTGTTTCAATGACCATCAATTCTGTTATTGTGCGACCATAATTTAAACAGAGTAATTTAAATATAAAATGTATATCATGTCTTCGTCTGTAGTATTCAATATTTATCATTTTTATGATGCAGTATATTTTCTTTTCGCCGAAGCAAATGTGTCATATCTATGCAAACGTTTTTGTTCATTGTTGTTGTAGAAATATTATATACTCTCTCTCTCTCTCTCTCTCTATATATATATATATATATATATACATACATACATAATACACACACACACACACGCACGCACGCACACACGTACACATTAATAGCCTGTTCTTGAGCGCATTGTTTTTTGTTTATTGGAGAAGGTACGAAGTAACTGTGTAACTGGTCATTCATTTATCATGTTTATAATTATTTGGTACATGCACGTCTGTTTTGTTATTGTTTGGACGCTCTATGACAATTTATAGTTTCTCATAAACAATATATCATTACGAAAGCAAGTACTATCGTGGAAGTAAAACAGATTAACCGAAAACGGATGAGGATAGCATAACGCTTCTTCCCACTCCTTTATTTGAACATGAAAAAGTATGTCATTGTCTGGTGCAGAATTTTTTTTTTGTGGGGGGGGGGGTTCTTTTCAACTTCAAAATAAACTGGTTCTCGTTTACATAAGGTGACATAACTGCAAAAATTGTGGGAATTAAACTGTTCCGCACAAAATACAAAGTTTAACCCTGGGCGATATTATCCAAATATGACGAAGAAATTATTTTACGAAGGGTCGAACTCCGTTTATTTATTTATTTTTCATTTCATGATGTGCAAATGCAATGAATCTGTTGAATACAGATTGCTTTCATTTTCTTCGACAAAAAACAACATCATTTGACTTTTCGATTATTCCACAAAAGTTACCTGAGGAATACCAGCCAGCCGTCACTGATGATAGACGGATCCAGCTGCAGCGAGAGGAAGTTCTCGCTGAGCACTCGGGTGGGACTGCGTGTGTTGACGTCAAGCAGAACCAGCGGTGTTCCCAGAGAGCCGGCCCGAGACCCGCCGACTCCCCGTCTCTGGTATATCGGGAAAGAGGGCGAGGAGAAAGAAGAAGAAGAAGGGGAGGAGGATGAGGTGCAGATGACTCGCAGCAGCAAAGATGCCAGCCACCAGCAGGACGATCGTGGATGTGCTCTCTGCATCTTGGAACAGGCTTGAACTCTTTCCGGGGTGTGAATGTAGATCACAGTAGAGGCTTGTCACCTTTTTCCTCACGATCTGTCTTCCTGTCTTCTTGTCTCACTATTTGCAACCCCAACTCCCGCCCCTCTGAGTCGTTTTTGGGGAGTTGCGCACCAAAGCACATGCGCAAAGGCAGCGCTCGTAAGAGGCTGCAGAGGGGGGAGGAGCAAAGGAGGTCACTGTCCCTCCTGTCCTCCCCACCCTTGTGCACCACATTAAGGAAGAAAATGGAAATTAGCACCACAAGTATAATAATTATTATTATTATTATCCTCACAAGGCTCGCGGGCATAGTGGAGGCTTTCCCAGCTGTCTTTGGGCAGTAGGAGGGGTGCACCCTAACTGATTGCCCTCCCACAGGCATAGACAAACAATTCAAGCTCACAATCATTGCCATAGACAATTTCGAGTGTTCTATTAACCTGCCACACATCTTTTTGGAATGTGGGAGGAAACCGGAGTACCCGGAGAAAACCCACACAGGCACGAGGGAGACCATGCAAAGTCCCCACAGGAGCTGGAATCGAACCCTGCACCTCTGCACTGTCAGGCGGACTTTTTAACCTGTCAACCAATGTTCTACCTAATCAGGTATTCGGATAAAAATAAATGTAGCTTTTTTTGCTAGATGAAAGATACAAAATACAAAAAACTGATTTCCACTTAATAATAAACTGACAAGTGGTTTTCAACTTTTGATAATCAACATTTTAGACTTAAATTTAAACTGCATTACATTCCTCTATAGAAATATGAGTGAGCATTTCGATAAATCTCCCTGTATAAATGTTGGTCTTTGAGATGAAGTGACAAGTGAACAACAGTAAAGATTTTGCCCGATGAAACAACTGACTTGGCTGGTTTATGAAAAAGTGATCAATCGGAATGGCAACTGTGTCAGGCTGTCGGCATCAAAGGTGCAGAGTCATTTAGGTCCATTAACTTGAGACCTACCAATGGCTAGCGCTTGCTAGCACTAAACGCTGGCAACAGGCGCCTTACAATACAGTGTCTGCCTAATTCAGTCATTTTTATTTTGCATCCTTAAATTGTGATAGACATTATTTCAGGACAAAGTTGTAGTGTTATCATCATTGGAAACAGTTTGTAACAGCCTAAACACAGTATGGACGACGAGTCAAGCACGGACGGCTTTAGGGTTTTTTTCTGTCCTGGGGATAAAAGACAGCTACGCCAAAAATGGGGGACCCGAGAAAACAATGTCTAAAATGTTTTCGAATATCAGATTAAATGCTGGGGGCACTTCACTGGGGCAACACATATTTCTGATAGGTCTATAGTCCCCCCTGGCACTGGTGTAGACCAATTCCTGGAGTCAAATCAGTGTGGCATGTCACTGTCATGTATAGCATAAACAATTGTTGCTGTGGTTAGCTTGACTTCTTCCTGACAGTGTACACGTAAATAAGCGGGTACACAAGGCAAAAGAAAAATGCCTTAAAAGGTTTTTCTTTTCCAACTGAGGTACTCAAATTACTCGAGGAACCCTTCCAGCCCTATACTTTTCATTTGCTTTTGTTCTCGATAACTAGGAAAACTAAGGAGTTGGTTGTGGATTTCTGCAGAAAAAAGTCCTCACCAGCACCGATGAACATCCAGGGTATGGACATAGAGAGGGTGACCTCCTACAAGTACCTTGGTGTTCTTCTGAACGACAAACTGGACTGGTCTACAAACACGGACACCCTGATTAGGAAAGGACAGAGCCGACTCTTCCTACTCAGGAAACTGAGGTCTTTTGGGGTTCAGGGGTCACTCCTTAAGACGTTCTATAACTCGGTGGTGGCCTCGGCCATCCATTATGGCATTGTCTGCTGGTCAGGCAGCATCTCAGCCCGGGACAGAAAGAGACTGGAGCGACTGGTCAGGAAGGCCAGTTCTGTCCTGGGTTGCTCCCTTGACACTCTGGAGGAGGTGGGCAACATAAGGATGCTAACTAAGCTAAAAGCTATGATGGCCAGTTCCTCCCACCCCCTCCAGCCCGCCCTGACAGCACTTGGTAGCTCCTTCAGCCAGAGACTGTTACACCCGCACTGCAAGAAGGAGAGATACTGACGCTCGTTCCTACCGACTTCTGTCAGGCTGATGAATAAAAAATAACAATCATAATAATAATAATAATTCAATGATGTGAAGGAAAATTGTAAATAGTACTGCGATTTATCCATTTGTGTTCCCTTTTGTATTTAATTGAAAGATGTTTGTTGGGTTTTTTTTCTCTTTCTCCTTTCTTCTTTCTACATACATTCTTGCTGCTGGAGGCTGTAAATTTCCCCAGTGTGGGACGAATAAAGGATATCTTATCTTATCTTAAAAAACATATACCATATATATACAGTATATCTGTACAAACTGTGAAAAAGGTGACAAGCAACTGTTACCAAACAACATGAATTATTAATACTCACTAAGGCGTAAAGTAGACAGGAACATGCACAGACATTGATGGGCGCGGGTGCTTAAACCCCCCCCCCTTAATTTTATATTGCACGTATATTGAACTTTTTTGTTTTTCTTCTATTCTTTTCTGAAACATTTATTTTGTACAATGAAACACGTTGTCCCCCCCACCCCAATTTTAATGCTGCAGACTGCAAATTTCTAGGTTGCGCAAGATACCCTTCTAGTACATTTTGTAAAAATTACATGTTCATGTATTTTTCAACCTGTTATTGTGCTTTTGTTTACTTTACTGTACTTTCATCATCATTATTGTTATTGTGCATGGTGTGTTTTACGGATGTAATTTAATACATTGACCAAGGAATAATTATACACACGTGCTGCATTGCAAAAACAGCAAAGCACTATATTTATATACATTATTATGTTACAGCTGTTGAAATGCGGTAGTCACATTCTTTTTTTCGAATTATTAAACTAAATCTAAGGTCGAACTCATGTCAAAACTCAAGTAGCCCATATCCTACATGTTGCATGTATTTTATAGTACCTTTGATCCAAATACATTCCAAAAACTATGAGTATATTATTTTAATGCTTGATAAATAAATGTATCGTTTGTTTGTTTAGTTTTTTTTACAAACTGAATAATTATATTTCACGTTCTATGGTGTCATGAAATATTGGCGTTTCTTTGAACGTTTAGTGAATGAGTCTTTTTTTATGTTCCTGCACAACATATGAACTTGAATCGACTTGCGAGAGGTCAGTCTGTGCTCTCTGAGTACAGAAAAAGTGACACGCTCATAAATATGAGGACTGGATCATTCACGGGGGAGCACAGACAAGCGTCTGTCTCCAAAGGCACTCAGCGCTGCTTTTGGGGTCATGCACGCATGCAGGTCTCACGAGCGCCAAACTGCATGAGAAACATAACAGGCCGAGTAATAAAAATAAAACAAAAAAAACCCCCGCTAACTTTCCAAGTTGTGACACAAAAGCTCAAAAGCGTTCATCATTGAGGTCTGAGTTTTCGCGCAATAACGAACTTCTTTTAAAAGGAAAAAAATCACTATTGATTGTTTAAGTCTTTACAATTTGCACCTTAATTGAAATACGTCATTTACAAGTTTACCCACGACGTGATCTGGTTTCTCGAGTATTACGCTCAATCTTTGGCTACTTCATGAATAGATAAATAACCTAAACCAAACATTTGTAATGAGATGAAGACGAGGATTTATTTTACTTTGAAGGACGTTCTCCTCGTTACCAAAGCTGTAAATACCAGCAGCAGGTTGTTAACTTAAAAAATGTTAAATGTGAAATGTTAAAATGTTTAAAAAACCGGTGTGAACTTTTGAGAGTTTTTTTGTACGTCTTCAACAATATTCGTACAAACGGCGCTCATACAAACCTCTGTGTTCTTTTTATGAGTTGCAGTGGCAATTATACAAAACGTGCAGCGAAGATGTTTTTTTACGTGCGGTGCGAAATAATTACCGTAATGACTTTGCGTCATCCAACGACGTCTGTTGAACTTCAAAGCATAAGTTAAACATCAGGTTACGATTACTTTTATCGAAAAAAAATTATCAAACGGGAACAACAAACAACAACAAAAATTGGCAACTTTATTTTAGTTTTTTTAGACGCGGATACACGAGCTACAATAGAATGGAATAAACGTTTAGATATTTTTTTAATACACATACTTCAAGACGATTCCATTCTTTTTGTTTTGTGCATGCACAATATTACAGTATGCCTCGTCACACATTCGCATTCTTATTCCAAGCGGTGGTTTTTAAAAGTCACCAAATTGTCGTTTCAGGATTTGTGTATGTGCGTGTGTGTGTGTGTTTATATTAATAATAATAATACAATTTATTTATAAGCGCCATTCAAGACAGCCAAGGACACTTTACAATAACCAAAAACACAAAACAATACCCAAATTAGTGACTCATTCCTGTTCTGAACATTAGGTATAGCAGCCAAATCGGATTCACTAAAGCTATAACCACAGGTGGAGATGGCCGTTGGTTTTTGCCACGCTAAAAAGTTGTAATAATAATAATAATAAGAAGAAGAAGACGAAAAAGAACCGGACCGGGTTTATTTGGATTTTATGTATTTCGCCTAACGAGCGTACACACCCTTAAATATCCAATGAAGCGCTCATACAGAAAAAAAAACCCTGGTTTTGTTTTTATGTCATTTAAGTACCATAATGAAAATAACAAATACAGTAATTCTTTCAATCCGAACAAAATACGTAAAATATGTTTGTGAAGTAATTCTGTGAAAAACCATGTTATTCAATAAAAAAAATGTAATGTACATTTTCTATCAGTTTAAGATGTGTGTGATTACATTTGCCTGTATAGAGGGTACATGAAAACATAATACGGGAAAATCCATTGAATTTTAATTTCATTGTTATTATTGAAAACAGTTGTCTTTTTGTCTTTGCCTTGGGTTGTGCTTTTACAAAACTTTCCATGTCATTTTCGAAATGACATGGAAAGTTTTAAATACGAAAGTTTTTAATAAATACAAAAAAAGTTTTAAACAAATACGAAAAACGTATAAAACGTATAAAATTAAAAAAAGGAAAAATGGCATTGTTTTGTGAGTAATTTAATTCGCTCAAGTATAAGTAAAAATGATTAAAATGTGGAATTAAAAAAAAGTTTTGAACTGAAAAAGTTTCATTTGAGTATCATTTCTTTCACCAATACAGTAGAGATGAAACACAAATAACTATCAAAATTACAGTTATGGTGTTATTGTATTTTGATCAAATCGCTTCAGTAAAGTACGTAGTAAAGACGGAGGGGAGTGATGATTTAATTATGTTTGTTTTTAACGTTAAAGATGATGGTCGGGATTTAAAGTGCTCAAGTACGAAGGCACTTTCCCCCACTTGTACTGAAGCGCCTGTACTTGTTCTCAATAGCGTGTTCTTGCACTGAAGTACTTCCTCCTTCACTGATACTTAAGAACGTCAGTCATGGCACTTGGCAAGAATTCTTGCTCCTTTGGCTTTTGGTTGAAATAAGTGACAATGCTACCATCTAACGGTTAATTTGAGCACTACATACAGATGAGATCGTTTTATCGATTTTTTTTTTTGCAATTGGATACGTTGTCGTTGTTGTTGTTGCTACGATTGTATTTTATACTCCTGGTGTTATGAATGATGGAGTAGATTTGACACGGGGTGTCATGCCTCCCGATTCTATTTTTAGCAAGCGGCAGAAAGCGAAGGAGACGTCACGCGGGGTGTCATGTATATTTAAATGCTGCGGTGCGTGTTCAAAGTGTGACATACCGGCGGCTGAGTTCCACGGATATGCGGCTTCGTCCGCAAACCACGTGACCCTGCCAGCTCCCCCACACGTCCTTCGTTCGGCATGATGGCTGCGGATGCTGCTCCCTGCCGCATCCTGCATCCTCTCCTCCTTTTCATCCTCTTTCTCTCGAGGCTCGCAGCTCCCGCCGCGGCTCTGCTCGGCGTCCGGCCCGAGGACACCCAAAGCGGAGAGCTATCCGTGCAGAACGGCGTCCTGAGAGCCACGGAGGGGACTCGCTTCGTGTTGAGGGTTTACTACACGGAGCATCCGCGCGTGAACCGGAGCGGGGCGGCCGAAGCGGCTGCAGCTGCGCCGTGGATCGCCTTTATCGAAGAACCGGATCGGGATGCGGATCGCTCCAGGGGGAACCCGTGCGAGGAGGAGAGCGCCCGGACTTCTGACATTGAGCTGCTGGGTTCGTTTAAATCCGCCTCCAGCCACAACTCGGTGCTCGTCGAGATCCTCGCCAAGCACTTGCGCCGAGGCGAGGCGGTCAAGTATTACTCCATGTGCGCCTTCGACGGCGTCAAATGGGAACACTTCGACACGAGGGACTTTTGGTTGGCGGTGGTGGAGAGACCCGCCGAGGCGGACGCGTGGCTGCAAGCCGGCGTGTCCGTGCTGCTTTTGGGGCTCTCGGCACTGTGCAGCGGGCTCAACATCAGCATGCTGGCGTTGGACCCCGTGGAGCTGCGGGTGCTGCAGAACAGCGGCACCCAGAAGGAGCAGAAGTACGCGCGGAAGATTGAGTCTGTGCGCAAACACGGCAACTACATCCTATGCACCGTGGTGCTGGGTAACGTCCTCACCAACACTTGCTTCGTGGTGTGGATGTGTCAGATTTTAGGAATGACTGCGCTTTCCACCGCATCCTGCACTTTGGGGATTTTCTTCATCGGGGAGATATTGCCCCATTCGGTGGCATCCCGGCACAGCCTCGCCATCGCGTCCAAGACTCTTTGCGCCACCCGGCTCCTCATGCTCCTCTTCCTGCCCATCGCCTATCCGGTGTCCAAGATCCTGGACTTTCTGCTCCACCAGGAGATCTCCAGCTTCTACACGCGAGAGAAGCTGGTGGCCATGCTCCGCGTCACCGACCCGTACCACGACCTGGTGAAGGAGGAGCTCAACATTATCCAAGGGGCTCTGGAGCTGAGGACCAAGACCGTAGAGGACGTGCTTACCCCTCTGTCCGACTGCTACATGCTGTCTTCGGACGCCGCGCTGGACTTTGGCACCATGTCTGACGTGATGCAGAGCGGCTTCACCAGGATCCCCGTGTACGAGAACGAGCGGTCCAACATTGTGGACATCCTGTTCGTAAAGGACCTGGCCTTCGTGGACCCCGATGACTGCACCCCGCTCAAGACCATCACAGAGTTCTACAAGCACCCCATGCATTGCGTCTTCAATGATACCAAGCTGGACGTGATGCTGGAGGAATTCAAACGAGGTAATTGAACGCTGGGGTGAATCCTGCTCCTATTGGAACAATCCCAGGCCGCCAGACTATTAGGAAGGCGGTGCTGCTGGCTTTTAAGGCACCATATGCTCGGCTTCCCATTCTGGACCTCTCACCACCTATGGTGTGAGGGGCCTTTGAAGTTGGTGTGTGTAGTTAAAAACACACCGAAAACTGAGAGAAGGGCCGTGTTAAGCTCACAGTAGGCTGTGGCCACGAAGAGTCTTTCATCCCTATGGAGAGGGCCAGATGTGAAATGTGAAACAGTGTCAAACCGAGGGGGTTCAAGCAGGGGTTACAGAACCAAACATGACGGACGGCACAGGGCCTTTCTGTAGGTTATCAATCTAAGACCAACAAACAAAAAGAAAACTGCCCCTTGCACTTATATCCAGAACTTTGCTCAACACACGAATAATACAACCAGGATCAATCATTCTGCTAAGCTTCATTTACTTGATAATGCCATTTGTATTTGCCGTTGATTGGTTCAGATTGCTGTCTAAATTGTGAGTCGGTTTCTTGGGGTAAAATGGGGGGAAAATAATACCGTAATTAAATAGCATCGTATCATCCCCCAAAACATTCTGGCCCACCGGGCATCCTGCCCTATGACAGATGGGCAGTCCAGCCCTGGTTGCATCTTTGCATCCATTTTTTTATGTTCAGCTCTTGTCCTAATTAGGGTAACGGGTGAGTGGCATCTATCCCAGCTGACTCAGGGTGAGAGGCAAGCTCGACCATCCATTGGTTATGAGTCAATCACAGGGCATGCATAGACAATAAAATATTCACACTCACATTCATAAAATAACTGAAACTAAAATTGGAAAACCATTTTCAGTAACGAAATACAAATGAAAATGCTTTCAACAAAACTAACTGTAACTAGATCACACATAAACTAATTAAAATTAACAATAGCAAAAATGTCCTTCATGTTTGTCTTTGTCAGTTACCATCATACAGGAGCTTTGTGATTCATTGTAAATCGTATAGAAGAAGGACGCTTTGTTTGAGAATTGTAATTTGCCTTACTTTATGACACACTACCAAAATACAATGATTTGCAAATCATGTTCAACCTCTATATTTTCTATATAATTCAGCAAGACAATGACGAACCACATTCTGCATGTGCTACCACATCGTGGCTTCGTAGGAAAAGTGTGTAGGTACAAGACTGGCCTGCCTGCAGTCCAGACCTGTCTCCCAATGGAAATGTGTGGCATATTATGAAATGTAAAATACGACAATGGAGATCCTCTTGAATGTTGAACAGCTGAAGCTTTAAATCAAGCAAGAATGGGAAAGAAATCCACAAAGAAAGCTTTGTGTCCTCAGTAGCCGAATGTTGATTAAAAGAAAAGGTGCTGTAACGCAATGGTAAACATGACTCTGTCCCAGCTTTTTGGGAATGCGTCGCAGCCATAGAATCTCACGAGCAAAGCCTGCCTGCTCATGAACACCGAATGGACGATTCATTTGAGTATGACATAAAAACAAACACAAAATGGAAGAAAAGTTACAGTTCAAGAAGAAAGATGAAGAGGAAAAAACATTTGCAGCAACCAAATGAGTATTTCATATTGATTTGGTAAAAATAAGTTCAAAATAACTTGGCCATTAGGTGGACATAAAATGTGCTTTTTATGGACACATATATCAGGTGCCAGTGAACGCTTCAGCCCCCTGATTATTATGTGAAGGGAGACATGTTGACTTTGGAGAGCGGATCATAAATGACATTGTCACTGACAGGTCAGTAGGTCCATTGCTTCATCCTGCTCAGGATTATGACGGATAGCTTTTGGTCTGTTGACCCGCCGACTCTCGGGTCTGACGATGAAGAGCTCCCCACCCGCCCTCCCCCAATCCCCATCCTGCACTCCGCAGGCGGTTGCCATTCAACCCGCAGAGCAATCATAAAAAATTCAACTCTAACCTTTTTCCTTTCCCGTCTGGAGGCTTCTTTCATACATTGATGAATTAAATCCTCCCATTGCACAGGCCGCCCTGCTGCGGGAACGTCACACTGGGATTACTGGGGTCGGTCTTACTGCGGAAATGAGGGGGAAATGTCACAACTCTCAAGCAAAACCTGCCTGCATGTGAAAACCCAATGGACAATTTATTAGGTCTTTCTGAGCAATGGCATGATATCTGATAGAAGAGGTGTATTAAGAAATCTGCCTTTACAAACAAATAATCACTTTTGAATGACAGGTGGATAGATAATACATTTTGTCATAATATATTAAATATACCATTTATAATTTTGTATTTTGGATGAGTGGGTGGCTTTGTAAGACACGATGAAGTTGTTTGCCATGTCTGTTGTATGTTTATACATTTATATGGCAAATTTGAGGAAGCATAATTAAATAACCAAGATATGAGCAATGTGACCAGAAAAAAAACCAAGTAAACACGAAAATAAGAATGGTGTGAAATTATGAGCTAAATAACAATAGAATTTAATTGCCAGATCTTTGGCAGAGCTCTTCCACTTAGGTGTACTTAATGTTATGGCTGCTGAGGAAAGGGCCATCGCCCAAAATGCTGTACTAGCAAAAAAAAAAACAACACCAACAACAACAAAAGCACAAAAACAATGCTTCAAATTCAACCATCCTGGTTCTTATAATCTATAGATGTAATGCAGCAATTATATCACCTGCGACAGTGAACTTAATGTGATGTTCACACAACAATACATCATGGGAGGAGAGCCCTGAAACTGGTGGAGCAGAACAATTTGCAAAAGAGACATTCACATTAGACCCGCTTTTCACTCGGGGCGTGCGTGTGTATGCTTGTGTGTGTGTGTGTATGCGTGTGTGTGTGCGCGTGTTGTTCTGCAAGGATATTATGTAACGTACAAGTGACGTAATGCAGTGTCCGGGCACATCAGCAGCTCTGAGGGCATATCCATGCCTGACTCACCTTAGCCACTTAGACAGGCTGACATCATCACCTTAGGCAAATTCATATCAACTTTAAGCAGTCTGTCAATCAGCATGTTTTATTACTTGCATGCTTTATTATTATGACGTTATCAGCTTTTGTGGGTTAAATACATGTTTTGCAGCTGTTGTTCCGATTTTTAATTTGTCTTGAGATTTGCCCGGTGGGACTATCCACATGTTCTTGTGGGTTGTTTATAGTTCACGGGCCACAGGTTACCCACCCCTGCTCGAGGGGATTAAAAGGTTTGATCCCTCACCAGTGATCGCTCTAAATCTCATGAACTGGCTCAGTGGAGGATAGATATGTGTCTGTGTCTCTGCTGGCAAAATAACCCATTTGGATATCATGCAGCAAAAAATACATATATTTGTTGTGTTTTGACTAATGCGCACGCTCGATGCTTATAATGGTTGACTATCTTGGATTCATGGTGTCACATTGTGTTTGGGTAGTTTTAAACACAGAGGTGGCAGATGCAGCCAGCCCCAGACTGATTGTGTAATAATGCTTTACGTAAGGGCAGCCAAATCTTCCCCAAATGTCTCCCGGCTAATCCCTCAAATACTCCCCTCTTGTCTGAGCCACAGAAGTCATAAAGGAGTTGAAACACTCTCATAAGTAAGATCGCATATGTGATACGGTTCCTGGCTTTTTAGCTGCATTCATGCTCATTTTCATTTAGACTGCACAGATCTAGTTGTAGATTTATTTCTAGGGTGTTGCATGACGACTTCTTCTTATGAGAATACAGTATAGTCAACAATTGCACACACATTTTCAATGATAAATGGATTTAACTGAAACCTGGAGTTTGTATTTTGGAATGTTTTCGGTTAAAAAAAAGAAAACAAAAACTGAACAGTTAGGGCCAATGGTGTCCCAATTCTTTGTCCTGCCTACTCTTAAGGTAGAGTTTATTTCTTACATCAGAACTTGTATGGCTGACAAGAATGTAAAACTGTTACTTAAAAATGTTATGACAGTGACAGTTTGACCCGGAATTAAATTAATTGATAGTGATATTTGCCTTATTTCATTCAATAATAGGTGAAGCAATTATAACTTAATCCACTAATCCATCCATTTTATCTACTGCCAATTCATTGTGTACATTGAGAAAAGTAGCGGACATAAAATTAATCCCCATGGCACCCCATTTTTATTTTAACATTAAAATATTTTCAAACATAAATAATGCAATTAAAAGGAGGATCAAGTATTTTTATAATAAAAAAGAATTATGTTGCACAAATATGATCATTTCTATTCTTTTTATAAAAACTATATTTTTTAACCTAAACTAAAATAACCTTGCCTGCTTTCAAAAAATCAAATGTCAAAAGTTTGCACACCCCTGCCTTGAAGGTTCAACTGTAATTAGACGATATGAGTGTAATCCAAAGCGGTGGATCGTCATTATATTCATATCTACTTTTCTCGAAATTAATTGAAAAAGTAATCAATGTGATCCTTCAAAACCCCACCACTACATTCTAGTAAGAACAGGCTTGTACAGCTAGCTAGTTTGAAAATATAGTGTCCTTTTTTTTCTTTGGTGCTGAATGCAGGCAAATCCCACCTGGCTGTAGTGCAGCGGGTCAACAACGAAGGGGAGGGAGACCCTTTCTACGAGGTGATGGGCATTGTCACCCTGGAGGACGTCATCGAAGAGATCATCAAATCTGAGATTGTGGATGAGACGGATCTTTACAGTAAGTAGATATTACAAATAAACGCCAGCTTTCTCTTACTTACCCGCATTGCAAAATGGAAGAGAAGGATGAAGAAATAGTCCTACATCCAACTTCGCCAAAACAGGCTACTACATGATCTGTTTTTGGACTAGGTGAAGCAGCATGTGGCTAAAAGGATTAAAAAGACATTTAATTAAAGAACCAGCTAATGAGAGGCATATTCCATTGCCAATGTAACACAGACGTAACGATTCTAGAGCAGCCAATCAGCGAACAGCAACGTGTAAAACTCCACCCTTACGCTAGCATTTAGAAGAATACAAATTCGCAGATAGATATCTCCCCCCCAAAAATATGTGATGTGTCAAACCTGAAAAGCTTTTCAGTTCGCAATTTCGGTGACAAAAGGAGAGTGTAACAATAATTTCTTGTCGGCTCCTATTAAAAGATGTTCCTGCTTTCTTTGACTGATTGATTACGTAATCACTCGCCTCATTATTCTATTGATCCAATGCTCTCACCCTTGTTCTTCACAGCTCACTACTTATACATAATGAAATAAGTGAAATCACCATAATCCATGAATAGAAACGCCACTTTTCCATGTGCTTTCTTAATTTGTGCCACCACTTGGGGGGGAGAAAAAAAATCTGTTTAATTGCACTTTCCCTAATTATACATACAGTCAAGAAGATCTTATGTCTCTATGTCAACAGCTGTCGATGGAGCAGTTACGATTCATCTGAGGGAATGTAGTATATTAAATACCTTTGCATCCGCAGAGAATGAGTCTATGTAGCGATCAGTTATTTAGTGTGCGTGAAAAGAGAAAACGTGTTGAAATACCTGGCTTCGCTGTGTGTTTCTCAGCTGATAATCGGACAAAAAGGCGAGTATCGCACTACGAGAGGAAACAACAGGACTTTTCCATATTCAAAGTGGCAGAAAATGAGCTGAGTGTGAAGATCTCTCCCCAGTTGTTGCTGGCAACACATCGCTTCTTGGCTACTGGTAGGTTGCGTGACCCTGTGGGGACCTGCCGGAATTGTGCATACACTCGAATGTCAACAGTCGCAAAGGGCATTAAATTCTGAATTTGAATTTTATGTGTTGGACTGGGGAGAGGACGGTGGGAAAAAAAGACAACAAACAATAATGCAATCAGAAACGGTTGCGACTTTATATGCTTTGAGAAGGCGACAGAGAGAAGAGAGAACAGAAAAAAAACATTGGTGTTTTTTCCCCCCTCACCATCCCATATTGCTGTGTGCGCGTTTGTGTCTCTGGCTATCAGAGGTGGAGCCGTTCAGGCCGTGTCACCTGTCAGAGAAGATCTTGCTCCGTCTCATTAAGCATCCCAGTGTGGTGCAAGAACTCAAGTTCAACCCCAAGAACAAACACGCTGCTCAGCACTACCTCTTCCAAAGGAACAAACCCGTCGACTTCTTTGTCCTCATCCTGCAGGTAAACATGCTGAGTTCCGTTGAGAAAAAAAAAACAACTAAATAATTCAAACAAGTCAAAATTCACTTTGTTGTTTTAATCACCTTTTTCACAACGGTCAATTCTGAACTAGGAACACGACCGCCAAGTACATTGTTTCCCAACCTTAACTCACCCAATGCACATAGCGTTATCCTTCTAAAATAGTGGCTTAGGTTATTTTTCTATTGTTTCCAGAAAACACAAATAAATTCTGATTATTTTTACAAATAATTTCATTTCAGAGGTAGAAATGACTCATCTGTTGAACTAAGAATGTAGCTAATTTTAGCAGAGGTGGCCAGCATCCTGAGGTGTATGTCCACTTCTACGCCTTTCTGTGACTCTTCCAGTCTCCCCCTTGCAATTTGCTGTTGACACTGCAAGAGTGTTCATCAATTCTTTCCCGTCATCTTATCGTGGCAACATGTGAACAGCATGATGAGAAGGACTTTAAAGTGAACTAAAAAATGTAATATTGAATTAATGGAGGGCGGGCCGGTAGTCCAGTGGTTAGCACGTCGGCTTCACAGTGCAGAGGTACCGGGTTCGATTCCAGCTCCGGCCTCCCTGTGTGGAGTTTGCATGTTCTCCCCGGGCCTGCGTGGGATTTCTCCGGGTGCTCCGGTTTCCTCCCACATTCCAAAAACATGCGTGGCAGGCTGATTGAACACTCTAAATTGTCCCTAGGCGTGAGTGTGAGCGTGGATGGTTGTTCGTCTCTGTGTGCCCTGTGATTGGCTGGCAACCGATTCAGGGTGTCCCCCGCCTACTGCCTGGAGAAAGCTGGGATAGGCTCCAGCACCCCCCGCGACCCTAGTGAGGATCAAGCGGCTCGGAAGATGAATGAACGAATGAATGAATTAATGGATCAGACACCTGAATTTTGCTGTTGAGCTTCTTTTTAAGGAATTTGTGCAAAAGGTATTGAAACACTGGAAATTGTGTCTACAAACGTTTAGAGAACATCATATTAAGTTCACCTAAAAATTTGTGGTGGTGACATGAGTGCTGGCGTTACAGGGACGGGTGGAAGTAGAAGTCGGAAAGGAGGCCCTCCGCTTTGAAAATGGAGCATTTTCCTACTACGGCATGCCAGCCCTCATACCGCCCCTGCCAATTGGTAAGTGCATCCACAATAACCAGTAGTAGTCAATATACTGTATGTCAACTGATGCATGACAGCGTCGACAAGGAGCAATGATCATCAGGGAACTAACTGACATCTAAATCCCCTCCACATTAAGTGTGCGGCCGAGCAGCGGCTGTGGGAAGAAAGTAATTAAAAAAAAGAGATTGAGAGAGAATTTCCCAGCGGACAACCTGACTGGGATTGTGTGAGCTAAAATTGCAGAGCCAGCAGAAAAGGTTTTCAGTTCCTTTAATGTGCACTTTTGGTCTCCAAGCGTGTGTGGACATTTTTTGCATTTCAGTGGTAGGCTTAATCCAACTCCAAAAAAAGAACTCATTTTAATATCTCTTAATCCCAAGATTAGGAAATAGCAAAAATCCATAGTTCAGAAAAAGACCAAACTTTTCTTTCGATCTGCTGTGGAAAGTAAAGGAGCACAGAATGGGCTTTGGTAGGTCAACGCAGTGGTGCCTTAAAATATGAGGATGACAAAACATTGTTTTTTTTTTTGCTTGTGTTTTTCAATAAAAAAAGATATTGTATTTGATAAAAATATATAGTAACAACCTAAATATAAAAAAATAAACCGTTTGTGAATAATGATTAAATGCTGCAATCAAATTAAATGCATGGCTCCTTCTACTGTGCCAGTCTTGGCCAAATGGGGAAAATGTAATTTAGTCACGCCCACGGAAACAAGGAAAAATAGTTTTACAACTACTATTAGTCAGTAAATTGCTGAAATATTAGTCATTTATTGAGAGGATAAGGAATATATGCCTGTGAATATGCCTACATTATGTTTCTACATGTGTTGCTCCACCATTTGTTTTCAAATATTCATTGCTTAAAGGGCACGTCAACGCAAAGATTTTCTAAACTGGATTCGATGGCATTTTCCAATTTATATTAGCATGAGCAGGTCATTTCTTTTGGTAGTTGTGTGGTTGTTTTAAATATACATGTATAAGTCTCTTAGTTTTATGTTTAGATTGACTGTAAATATAAACTGGAAGTGGCATTAAAAGTCTTTTTTTTATTATTCTTCCCTAATTTTATATATTATTACAGAACTTTTGTAAAAGAGGCTTGTGTTTTGGCCTTAGTACATTTTTTTTTGTCATTAATTATTCTTGTGCAAATCTGCATGTTCCTACAGTGTTTTTCCTGATTTTCCATGCAGGTCATCGATACAACTCTCGCAGCAGTGGTCTGAACCAATCAGACTCGCTGCTGAGTGGCGGCAGTATTGGTCAGCTCTCTGCAGGAGGGCTCTACTTACCAGACTACTCGGTCCGACAGCTCACAGACCTGCAGATCATCAAGGTGACAAAGACAAACCACTACTCATTAAGCACGCGACATCTGAATTTTTCCCAAAATTGTGACCCTTCCCTCAGATAATCAGGACGCACTACCAAAACGCCCTAACGGCCACACGGATGGACAGCTCCCCCCAGACGCCGGACCCGGTGGACCCAGACACGAAAGGGAGACAGTCTGTGGTGGAAGCTCGTTCCCACAGTATCGCCCTCCCCCTCACCAGCGCCCACACCCGCCTGGGACTGGCTCGGCTAGCTCAGCTCCATCCCCACGCGGGCCTTCGCAACACCTGCAGGCTCAATGAGAGAAATCGTATTGTTCGTAAGTAATTATTGATTAGGTATTTCACAATTTAGTTTTTCGTCATGCCATTTGTGTGTTTTAAACTTCCGTGGGTCAAGTGATGAAGGGCACCGCAAGTGAAGTTTGGATTTCCACCTCAAAAGTAATTTGGTGTGCTTTGCTAAATAATAATAACTTTTCTTTGTGTGATTTTATTATGTTCATGTTAAATAAATAAACTGTAAGTCAGTTATTCTGCGTTATTGTATGCATGACCCATTTTCAATGGTTTTGAATGAAAAAGAACAATAATCTTAAAATAACCCGAAATAAAATACATTCAGGAAAAAAGTATAATACCAGTGATTCTCAAAGTGTGGTACTAGTGTCACAAGTGGTACCCACACTCCCTCTGGTGCTACATGAAAGTACAGTTCAGTTGTATTTCACTTGTTAGTACAATGCATTCACATTTAATCTCTTTTTGGATTAACGCCCGAGCCTACCTAATATGAAATAACTTTAAAAAATTGACTGAGTACAGTACAATTAATTGCAATAAAGCAAAGTTCATCAGGCTGGAATTTGTTACCTTATGGCTGTACAGAAGGGAGGGGAATTTTTTCAATGCCGTGCAGTCGTATACCACTGCAAACTATATAAAATCCAAATAATAAACATGTTCCTAAATTCGATATCTCTTTGACAGATTTATTATTTTATGAAAGAATTGGTTGATACGGCTCTTGTATTGGATCTAATGTTGTTGTGGCCAGTGTGTGTGTATATTTAGAGGGGCATCTCAAATCCCAGTTTAATTATCTTTCACAATATTACACCATAAGGTATTTACAGATAAAGCATCCGATGAAGTCAAAGACTCGTTATGACTCATCTCCCAAAACGCAACAAATGTGCTATGCGCAATCTGCTTTTTGTTTTTTTTTTTGTCAGGACTTAAAGGATTTTCCACAAACCATCTGTACTCTACTGTGTGATAGATGTCTAATGTCTACTATGAGTCCTACGACTTAAAATCACATTGCAGCAACTAAAATCACTCCCAGTTAAATCACAACTCATTCACCTTCAAGGCTAGTGTTGACTGGCACCTTTCTTCACACAGGTAGCAAATCTGATGGCCAGCGGAGTCCCAATGACACCGTGTTCCTCCGTATGGATGAGATTCCCTACATCCAAGAGGATCGACCAGAAAATTATGGAGAAAACGGTCAGCATTTCGGTCATTATTATTAGACGTTTGAATAAATGTGTAGATCATTTCTGCACCAAGTAGTTCTTCAATCTAATATGCGGTTTGATTCATTTAAAACATCAAATCGGGGGTACAAGGAAGTCCTTCAACACTTTAAAAACAGACACTACACAATGTGTTTTTTTCAGCTGGGAGTTGGCTTTAGTCAAGGTGGATGGAATTATGAACAATTCCAAAGACCAGTCAGTGTAAGATCAAATCCTTCACAGGCTTCTGCTAGAGAGCAAAGAAAATGTCAGGAAAACCTTTTTCCCGTCTGTGATGACTCTCATTTTGAAGTTTGAATGCGATTGGCCACATTCCCAGTTACAAGAGGGTGTGCACACTTGTGCAACCACATTATTTATTTTGTTAATTTTTTTAATTAACTTGTATTTTCTGTTGAACATATTATTTAACATAGGTAGGTATTGCTGTAATTGTATTATAATGTATTGCAATTTGATCTTTTTGTTACTTGAGCCAGGTATACAATATATGTTTTTCTATTTACTTGTTGCAAAATTAGCATTCATTCATATTTGTTGGTGTTTGTTTCAATTAGTTTGATCTCAAATTTAAAATTTGAAAAATAAGAAAACAACTGCGTGCAACTGGTTCATATTTTTTGTGTACTAAAATAAAAGTATATTTGGGTATGAAGAGATATAAACAGCATATAAAACCCCGAATGACTAGAAAATCTTTCAAAATTCAACCAACTGAACTTGTTTGTGTCTTCTTTCAGATGTGCCTACAGACTCCCAGCCATCATCCACCTCTCCTTACATCAGCTCTCGCTCTCTGTCCAGTTCTGAAGAGAACGTCGGGAAGAAGCTCCTGCAGAAATTGAGTGAGTGCGACCGCTGAACACATCAAGCAATGCGTGCGTCTTCTCTAACTCCTTGCGTCAGACGTGGCAACTGTCCCTGCCGTAGCTTAGCAACAGATGATGGGTTACTGTGATGGTTTCTTAAAGACTCTAAAGTCCCTGTTGGCTCCAGAATGACATGATTCGCCACATTTTTGATCGATTGATTCGGTTGATTCTTTTTTCTTTTATTGACTAAAGCTAATCCAATAAAAATCATCATTACAGAACTTTACAGGAAAACAAAGCCAACCGAAAAGACATAGGGTGAAGCTGCAGCTTTTCAGGCCTACTTCCTCCCCTTTGTTTTTTTTACACATTAAATGTACTTCAGGGCGGCCCGGTAGTCCAGTGGTTAGCACGTCGGCTTCACAGTGCAGAGGTGCCGGGTTCGATTCCAGCTCCGGCCTCCCTGTGTGGAGTTTGCATGTTCTCCCCGGGCCTGTGTGGGTTTTCCCCGGGTGCTCCGGTTTCCTCCCACATTCCAAAAACATGCGTGGCAGGCTGATTGAACACTCTAAATTGTCCCTAGGTGTGAGTGTGAGCGCGGATCGTTGTTCGTCTCTGTGTGCCCTGCGATTGGCTGGCAACCGATTCAGGGTGTCCCCCGCCTACTGCCCGGAGACAGCTGGGATAGGCTCCAGCACCCCCCGCGACCCTCGTGAGGATCAAGCGGTACAGAAGATGAATGAATGAATGAATGAATGAATGAATGAATAAACGTACTTCAACAAAAAAAAAAAAAATCTTGTTTCAGGAGGGTGGGCTCACATGTGCAACCACATTAACTCAGTTGTTTTTTAAATTCCCCTAATAAAATATTTTTTAATGTCAACTAAATTTGACAGGTCAGATTAGAAATTAGACTAAAGTTTTGAACTGATTTATTTCAGCCTCACTTTTTTGCACTTGAACAGGGATGTGTATACTTTTTCTATCCGTGTCAGAGAAAAAGGAAAAGAAAAAGCAAAATGCGCACAAAGTTAATCATTTGAGGTCTCATGAGTGAGTTTGTCAAATTCTAAATGCATTTAATCACGGATGTTCCTCTGGATTTTGTTTTGGTTTATAGTTACAATATACTGAAACTAACATGAAGGGAAAAAAAAGACAAATCCCATTGAGATTCTTTTGTGTGCCACTAAATGCCAACGGGTTGTCCTTGTTTCCAGGTAACAAAAGAAGAAAAAAGTCACGGGATGGAGAAAGAAGCTTGGAGGAAGGTCTGGAGCAGCCTCCAGTGACAAGCTAGCACACCTCTTTATTTATTTTGACCTTTCTCATCCAAGCGTCACACAGACTCCCTCGATGCCCCTGCACCTTCCTCCAGAGGCCATTATCATCATGTTCTATAGTTACCAGTGCTCTCAGGTCTTCACGGATACTCTGTCCCCAAACTGCCTCCCTTCACACCTTCCTTGATTGAGACAAAAAGGGAACAACACATGGGGGGGGGGCTAAATGGAAGTGGGGTTGTCAATTCCAAATAGCAATACATTGGCTTAATTGGCCTTATGCGGTGGTTCAATTATCCTACTGGGAAGTAAAGCCTCTGTTACACCTTTCACAGTAAGCTGGTGCCAGTGCTGGTTGGGTACATGTGTTTGGGCCAGAGTTTGCTGATTTAAAATGGCCCCTCGGGACCTGGTGTGCCCACGTCATTGAAGCCTTGCTGCCAGTTTTGCAGCTCCAATGTGTACTTTTGCAGTCATATAAAAAAACTGGAATCAAGGCAACCGGACTCTTGTTTGTTGAAAATGTTTCACCTTGAATTTAAAAGGTGTCTTCAGGTCTAAATTGCCGTTGTTGTTGTTGCTGCTGTACATGGCTGGTGACAACCGTCCTAGAAACGAACCGGTTGCTCACCTGCAGAGCGGCAACACAGAATTTGGACGTTGTTGTCCTCAAAGAAATGTTGTAGCATTTGTTTGTGTGAAAACTACTTAGTGTCTCCCATATAGAGGTCACTGCACTCCTCATGATACGGCACCGCATGAACAACATTGTTGAGTTTGCTTCTCAGGATTTTGCCCTTAGCGTGTGAACCAGCTTTTATCTGAGGGTAATAGTGGATTTGAAATGCACTGGTATGTTATGTGATATGGAGAACATCATTCTGAGTCTCTTTTCTTGGTCCTCAAAGGTTCTGAAACCCCCTAGCACAGGCACCATCTCAGTGTGATAGATGTAGAAGTCATTTAAGCTACGAAGTGTCAATGATAGATCATTCATCTCAATCAAAGCCAATTGTTGTGACAATTTAGCAGGGTAATGCACTACACCATGATGCATTTTAGTAGAAAAATTATGAAAATTGGGCGTGTCTCAATGTGACGTATGTAAAACATTATTATTGTATTTTTGGGGGGAGGCGGTAACCACTAACTTTAAATACCAGCCATCCTCCCATTTTCTATCGCAGGTGAGCATGACTTTGGTTGAGGCACATTGCACCACCCTGGGTTGGACAAAATAATGACATTTAAAACATTTTTTAGTTCCCCGAAAAATCCAATTAGTGCATATTATATATTATATTCACTTTTTGTATGATTTCCTGCCAAATAGTTATGAGGACATACTTACCATCAGCAAAGGGGAACGTATCATATTTTGTTTCAGATTGTGAGGCAGTTTGCAACTGGAATTGTTTGCCAAACTCGCGTCGCAAGGGCGCCATCTACTGCCAACACACAAAGAAGAAGGGGAAAAAAAGGACAGACGAGAGCACAATTTTTCCAGCGGATTGAAAAAAAAACCAAGAGCCATATTCTTCTGAACTTGAACGACTCCTAATTGTAATTCCCGCAGACTTAAGAGGGGCTTGCACAATTTTCAAAAGGTGACACTTTCTTACCTACTTTTTTATATATATATATGAGATAACCAAATAGGATATGAACAATAGCAATATATACAGTCGATGGACTTCATTTTGCATCAGATAGTACGTCTACTAATTCTGTCATTGCATGTTTTCAGCAAACAGCATTTTCTGTCCTTGGGTAGCTTTAGGGACTATCACATGAACTTATAACGGATGTGATGCCATAATAATAATTGTGCAATAAGACATTTCTGTGCTACTTGAAACATAGTGGAACCGCTAAATATGAAGCGCTCTGACGTTGTACAATTCTGAATTTGATGCACATTTTAAGAAAAAAATGTCCCTGTAAAATCATACAGGAGCAGGATGTAAGAATGTTAAAAAAAATAAGAAGGGTGAGACCCGGAATCTGAACTTACAATTCAACCGTTTAATTTTCTGTAGCAATTGTCATTTTTTATCACGGGTGAGCTGAGAAAAAATGCTACAGGCTACCGATGGATGGTTTCATGATGGCAACAGCCTGACCCTGGAACAGATTTCCATTCATTTGTTGTGAAAATTATTTATTTAAAGTGTGCAAACAAATTGGATTGTCCTCAAATGAATTGCGTTCAACCTTTGAGGTTCCACCCTATTGCATTTTACATATTGACAATGCCAATGAAAAAAAAATCCAGATCCAGATGATCATTCGAGCATAAAAATAGCATCCATTCAAAAATCTATTTGATAAGCATGAGGTGCCGACTGTTGATTAGGGGCATTAAGTTCATAATGGCATCTGTTTCAGTAAAAACATCAATATTTGGCACTCGTGCATCAAAACACATCACGACAGGAAGTACGGCAATTATGTCATCCCACGTCCTTTAACACGACACTGAAGCTGCCTATAAAACCAACTAACAATAAGCTATGTGTGTGTGTGTGTTTGAAGATGTCTGACGATTGCTTAGAAGCAGAGAAACCACGTTATTTGCATGTTTGTTTATTTATACTGCCTATAAAGAAGAACCATCCCTTTTAGAGAGCCCTGCTGTCCCAATGCATGCTAGGACCTGGGCAGTGCATGAGTAGCATTGTTGCACTAACTTCCCCCCAAAAGAAACTCCCTTCAAATCTTATGCTACTGTTTGCTTATGTGGATGATCCTCACAACTAAACAAATATGTATTCCCGTTAAAATTCATATTTGAGTTACTAGAACCCGGATATAGAGGCTTCTGAGTAGAAATGAGGCTGCCTGAAGCATTTAGACACTTATGCAAAAAAACAAAAAAAAAGTGTTTTGAATAATCAACGAAGGGTGTCCACGATTCAACTCACTTTTAATTGAATGGATCTGCTACAGGAGAAACCTGCAGGTTGAATGAATATGAGGGAAGAGCAATATGAAACCCATGCTGACGTCAAGACACACATGAAACGAAAAAAGTACAAAGGATAATGCATTGCTCAGCACTTGGGACTGAGCCAACTCTTTATACACTAACGTCATTTCGATATGACTGACTGGCACTCACATTTTGCCATTTGTATTACTGAGGGAAACTTATCCAAATATATTAAGAAATTGAACAAATCTAAAATATACTGGACTTGAAGAAAATTATGATATGGTGTATTTTTAATTACCATCAATATTGAGCTGCTGTATGTTTATTTTCTTGTCACATTTGATTATTTGGATGTACTGTAAGTCAAGTACTGAAAAATAAGAAACTGAGGAACTTTCGAATAAATTTAAATGAATTATATGTAGACTACATTATAAACAATAAAATTATACTACTATATGATGGTCTTTTGTGTTTATGTATAAATCATTTTTACTTACCATTCACACAATTCTCCTCCATGTTTATTTTCTTTTCCTATTTTGCGATCTGGATGATTATCTTCTGTAATTTATCCAAAGATGAGCAAACTTCAATACACTTCAATAAATAGTGGAAATAATATATTACGAGCAATAAAATTGTACTGTGCTGTTGTTGTTGTTTTTTTTTTTACTTTTACTTGACCCATAATGCTAAACTTCTGTCCAGTTATTTACTTCTTATAAGAAGGATAATGTTGTACCCCAATACCTGTATGATAAGACACTTAACGAAAATATAATGCCTTTCAATAAAATATCACACTCTAATTAATGCCTTACAAACTTTTCATATTATGCTCCCTCTTTTTTAAAATTTTTATTTATCATTAATGCTAGGCTAAGTCATTTCCCCCGTCTTAAGATGCACATTGATTCCAGCATGAATGACAAACACGCAGATGTGATTTAAACGCATTTATTGACGTTTCTCTCGAGAACATTCATAGCTTGAATTCATGCGCACGTTAACACTAAACAGAATAAAGCGACGGAGTCTCGTGTCTGTGTCAAAAATTCCCAAGGTGCAAGTTTGAAATACCCGATGGACATTTTCTCTTTGTGTAAAAGACACAAAAACACAGTGAAGAAAGTCAATGCTCGGCTCGTCGTTTGATTAGATTTCATCATCAGGATGTTTCTTTAGAAACGACAATATTGTATGTTAAGTTTCAAATTTTATTAAACAGAGCATTAAATTCTTTCTTTCAAAATTACAATCGCGTATATTCCCGTTAGGAATCATTTTGCCAGTTTAGCAAGTTGCACATCAATAATGCACCTTCATTTCAGCCATTTAATGCATTATTGGAAAGTCCATTTACTAGTTTTGTAATGCTAAGACACTAGGACTGTATCAATTTCTTACTGGTAGTGTCCCAGCAGTACTATGAACAGAAATTAAAAAATAAATTGGTCATGTCAAAACTTTTAAATACCCACTGTGAACACAAAATTACCTCAACAGGAGGATATTGTAAAGTTTTATAAAGGCAGGGGTGGTGGAACTATTTTTCCAATTCATGGTTATTTCAATTTTTATTTTTTTTAAAGTAGCCCATAATTAAAATATTAATTATACAGAGGATCCAAAAAGTCTACACACCCGCGTGTTCTGTGACAGAGAAAAAAAAATGAGACCCATATACTGTCAATAATTTCAAAACTATTGTCAACTTTGGTTTCATCAGAACAGAACACATTTTGCCATGTGCATTTGAGAGATCTGAATTGTGTTTTTGCAAAATGTTAAGACCAATTTTGAAATGTTTGCACATACAAATTCCAAAAGTTTGACGCAAGCACAGCATAGCTCATCAATATAAGAACACCACACACAAGGATATAGTAAAAAACATGGTGGTGGCATCATCATTTTTGGAGACAATTTAGGGGGGCCTTAGTCAAGCTACGGGGAATTATGAACAATTGAAAACAGCAGTCAGTGCTTCCACAACACCTTCAGGCTTTTGCTGGAAAGCAACATTTCAGTTTACTATAACATTTGAACACTTAGCGCTAAAATCAGATGCACTTAAATCGCGAGCAAGGTGTGTGCTGACTCACAGTGAATTTGAGTTTGAACGGGATTTTTTTTTTTATCTTCACCATATATAAGGAGGATTTAAATATGAAATGTCTTAGGGCTTTTTAAAACAGTTCCTCTGGTTTTCTCAGTTGTTTTTAGAATCGCATTATGGGTCAGATCTTACCGGCTGCACGTTGCGTTTAGATTAGGTACAGCACACTCAGCCGAGTCTTCTACTGGACCTTAGTAACGGCCTCATGGATGGACTCAGCCACGTAGTTGATGTTCTTGCTGGTCAAGCCACACATGTTGATGCGTCCGCTGGCCATCAAGTAGACGTGTTTCTCCTTCACCATGTATTCCACTTGTCTGGCTGCGAGAAATAACGACGACAGCAACACGGACTGCATTACTCCAGATGTGTAACAGCAGGAACACACGTTTTGCATTCTTAGCATAGCTGAGTTCAGAAAGCAGCGCGAATGCATTCAAAGCGAAGTGGTGCGTGTGCGCGCCTGCGTGTGTACTCACGGTTGAGTCCGGTGAAGCTGAACATGCCAATTTGCTCTGTGATGTGGTCCCAACTTCCTGGCGTCCCCAGAGCCTGGAGCTTAGCTTTTAGCTGGGCTCTCATCAACAACACCCTGTCAGCCATGGTCTTCACGTTGTCTTTCCTGGAGTCACACAAATAAAATGTTGCCTTTGATAACGCACCACTTTCATAGCCATTGCACCAGATGGTGAGTTTGATAGCTGACCATTCGGCAAAGAGCTCCGGCGAGTTGATTGTGACGGCCACGATGCGAGCCCCCTGACTAGGTGGGTTAGACCAGGTGGTTCGCACAATTTTCTCCATTTGGGACAGAACTCTCTTTAGGTTATCGGCATCACGAGCCACCACAGTCAAGTTGCCAACGCGTTCATCTAATGGGAAGAAGAGATTGCGCTTTATTATTAGCAAGTTCCAAACAAAAATGTATGACAGTCTACATCTGGTGAAAATAAAGTTTCACGTGAAAAACGAACGCTATTGGAGAAATGCAGTCAGTGGGGAAGACTGAGTGGAAGTCATGTTGCTCCACAGAGAAAATTCTGGTCAAAACATTTAAGCCACATAAAAACACCAAGAATTAAAAAAAAGAGAAGACTGCTGTTAACAACTCCATCAAATAAGACTTAAAACTTCAACACCATGAAAAATCAAGCCTATGCATCTGCTCTTCAAAGCTGTGGGCATGTGGAGTGCAATTATAGAAAATACAACACTCTTGAGACCGTGACCAGCTGGTAGGAGCAAACTCATGTGTTACATACTATAGAGGCCAAAGTTCTTGGAGAATGACTGGGCGCAGAACATTTCAAAGCCCATAGATACGAAAAACCGAACGGCCCAGGCATCTTGATCCAGGCTCCCCGAAGCAAATCCTTGATAAGCTGAGTCAAAGAACACAAACAGCTTCCTTCTCTGACAAAGAACAGAAGAAACAAAAATTAACTCTCATCATATACACAACCATTTAACTAACACGTCGGTGTGAGGACATCTGGGGAGGCCACAACAGTTTCAGTACCATCATGACTTCAGCAATCTGCTTCCACTGCTCCTGTGTGGGATCTGTGCCAGTTGGATTGTGGGCACAAGCGTGCAAGACAAAGATGGAACGCTCTGGGCAGCTCTGAGAGAACGGAAATAGAACGCGGTTGAGTGTGATGCATATTGGATGACACTCAACCAATGCCATGCTTCTAGTTTGGACAACCACAAACAAAGAACATTTCACATTTTTTGTGTCTTTGCCACAAAAAAAAGGTATCAAAAAACAGGGCCAGCATTTTAGCTTCACAAAATCACAGAAAGCAAACGAACAAAAAAAATGAATAGTTACATTATGATGAGACTTAATTTGGGGCATATTGTTCTAGAAAACTTTGTCTAAATTGCAAATCATACCAATTTTGGGGTTGGTTTTTTTTTACTTTGGAGTTGTTGTTCCAGAGTTCAGGGGATGCTATTTACCTCCAAGTCGGCAAGGAAGCCAGACAGATCAAGGCCTCTCTTCTGCGCATCCCAGTACTTGTAGGGGCGGACATCCTCAAAGCCGGCGTTGGTGAACACGCCGTTGTGATTCTCTAAAGCAAATGGGGAGAGTCTCTTCAATGTGTTTGTACTTTGTACACAAGGTCAGCTCACACAATGTGTCGACATGCACTTATCACTGGCGTGGGTGTGGGGACAGGGGGGGCGGGGTCACTTTTTTGGGGTTTGTATTTTTTTTTAAACTGTTTGAATACAGTATTACATTCCCATCTACATTGGTCTATTTTCCCTGACATTTTGTGTGTCTGAGTGTGGATTGTATTCAATATAATAATGGGTATTGATTCTTGATATGGTTCCAATTTGTTGTTTTGCGGAACCCCTGATATAACCTTGGCCACCCAATGATAATAATTTAGCTCTTCCACTGGCAGTCATAATAAACTGTTGTGACTATGACAAGAACATAAATAATAGCTTTACAGTGTCGTTCGTCAAGACCAAGGACGCTTTACAATCCTAAATGTTCTCCAGTTTTTGTTGTGTTGCCACGGCTGGATTTACACTGCATAGCTTAATTAACGCAGTTTTGACTTGGAGGAACGGAGGGGGCTTTTGTTACCTTACATCAGAATCAGAATCATCTTTATTGGCCAAGTATGTACAACACACAAGGAATTTGTCTCCGGTATAACACGCTGCCCTAGTATCATCGTAAACAACAAAATCATTGAACCATACATATACGTACATAAATTTGGATGTGTATGTAAGGTTTAAGATTTACTCCATATCATTGAAGTACTATTGTTGTTCAAATTAAAATTTGACGATCAAATTAATGTAGTTGGACCCTAACAATATCTCCCAACTCGTGTGGGAGAATGTGAATAAGCACAAAATCTTCAGATGTCTGCCAGACAAAAAAGAGGCAGAAAAAGCAAAGAAGATCAAATGAAATGCATTTAGGAAAGTGAAAGTGTTGTGTGTAATGTTTTATATGTGATAAGTTAATTTTTAACATAGCACATAGCCACAATACTGTACAGTTGTTAATTGGGTGTGCAAACACATGAAGTCAGTTGCTTTTTTTTAACCATCTTTAAATTTGTGTACAGGTTGTAAGACGCATTAATCGTGAAAAAAGGTTTAAAACGATTATAGAGGTCTCATTGTTTATTATCACAAAACCCCCGGGTTTGAACAGAGGTGTGTGGACTTTTTATATTCACCGTTTGGTTTGGGCTGTTTCATGAGTTCCATCAGTGTAAACCCAGCCGTAAATGTGTCACTTGTAATGACAATCAAAAACAAATTAGGGAATAAATCTGAATTGGTCACTTGAAACTGGTGTAAGCTTGTGACTATACCCCAAGTCGGCGCGGACACATAGACTGGTGTCTTTGTGTTGTTGCTTCCGTTGTAGAAACGTCTGAGAAACTCTGCTCCCATCTTCAGCGCACCGGTACCGCCAAGACACTGAACCGCCCCCACCTGAATGGGACAAACAACCAATGTGAACGAAGCCAAACAGGAAGTGCAAAATCCAGTGGTTGGGTGCATGTAACTCACCCTGTTCTCCATGATAGCAGGGCTGCTGTCTCCCAGTGCAATTTTGGATGCTGAGGATCTGAATTCGGGCAAACCCAGGATGGGCAGGTACTCGTGGTTGAGCTTGTCATCGTTGGCGATGATCTTTTCCACTTTTTTAACCACCGGCAAAACCCACGGCTTGCCTTCATCCGTGCGGTAGGCTGCAATTCAAGTTGACAAAAACATTAGACAGACAATAAGGGAAATAACCAGTAACACAAAACATTGCTGAATCGTAGAATTGAGTATTGGTCAGGTGTACAATGTACATTTTTCTCAAATTCAGTGTCAAGGTGCCAGTTTTTTTTTCAGACAATTGGTTCTGATTCCACTGCAACGACCAACCTATTGCATGGCATCCATCATGAATCCCAATGTGATTTTAATGTGACGGTTTGGCCTATATTCGCCATCTGTCATGCTGCATCTTGTTAAAGATCAAAGGATTACAAAGCTTCAGCCTCCTGGAATTAATGGACTCAGGTGGGAGCAGAAGCAGCAACACAACACAGCAGTGCCGGTTACCATACGAGCCTCTTTTGCAAAGGGGCCAGGATTACTACTCGTAATCTGATTACATGTGCCAAAGGTTGCACGGGACTAAAACGTGCGGTTGTTTCACAAACAAGAGGGGAATTTGTACTCAAAACTGATTCAGAGTAAAGAGGTCAATGTACAGGTTAGTATCACTGACCTATGGCATTTGAGTATTATGTAATGTAATGTCACCCAAAAATGTGAACACATTATGATTATTTTTTTAATGAAGCCAATCTAAGGTGTACCATGGAGGAAGTGAAACAGAAATGCAAATGAACTGCAAAAATTACGGATTCGTTAATTAAATCAAAGCTGCGTTCCAACTTACCCCCAACACCGAGGTTGACTTTGTGTGGAAACTGGTCGTTATTGAAGTCCTGCGTTAGTTTAAACACGGCTACTGGTGCCGCTTGGGGAACTTCGCCAAACACAGACATACCTTGAATGCTGTTCATTTATAATTTCCCCTGGAAAAACGGAACAAACCAAAACTGAAACAAATGTGACAAGCGGAAAGAGGGGGACACTTTGCACTTATACCGCCGATACAATTGAGGAGGAGGGGTACAGCTGCACCAATGGCGATGTGGCCGTGTGGTCCGCACCAATCATACGTCGGGTAAAAGTCCGACAGCGAGCGAAGAGGAAAAGTGGCGAGATAGCTGATCAATGGCGCCCCCCTGGCTCGACTGACACGCATCTGAGCCAATCAAATTTAGAAAGGCGGGCGTTTGTATTAAGTTGCAAGTAACGTATTTAGCCATAAGATGGCGCCAAAGCTTGTCTTTAAATTGGTCAAGCGTGTTTCCCACGGTTCAAGTGATTTGCAAGGATTGTTGATAATTTTTTTTTATTGCGTTTAATCAAAATTTGTACACCACGGGGCACCACCTTCCTTGTCCCTGCACTGAACTGAACTGTACTTGAATGTGAGTGGTTGTTTGGCTATGTGTGCTCTGCAAGTGACTGGTTTTCTGCGAGTCAAAGAATAAATATTAAAACCTTACTGTAAGTCTGAAACGACGTGAATAATCTTGGTTTTATGAGACTTCTAGGCTTCTAAGTCTTTGCATGATACTTATTGTGTGTTTTCAGAACCAAAGTGAAGTAGCCTTCTGTTTCAATGCTCCTCACTTATGGAACAAACTTCTCAGAACACCCGAGATCTGCTCAAACTGCTGGCGGGTCATTCCAGAACTGGAGGACATTTTACCATCCATCAAATTAAAAAAAAAATCCACATATAAAATACTTAAAGATATCATTTCTGGGTACATTTATTTGTCCCGAGACCATTAACAACAACAAACTAAGAGACAAGGACACTTGAAAATAGTTTTTTAAATGCCAAATAAATCTGGAGTACAGCACCAAGATCCAAATTGAATCTGAAATAGAGCAGTTAAAATTACATTTAAATTTCTTTTTTGTTGTTTTGTTTCATTGCTATCTCTAGCAACTGTGGCAACATTTGTTTTAATATTTCAAATCAGAATTAATATTCATGGAACGTGTGTCCCAAAACATGCACGCAACCTTGTTACCAGAACCATTTTAGCATGGCAGAAGAAGAGGAAAGCAGTGAATCACACGACACGCTAGACATGACATCCAGGTATTCCAAAAGAATGTGTAAAGCTAAGCTATATCCTCTCTTCTGCTTTTCAGATGTTTAGAACATAGTTATCATTGACTGAATAGCTCCTACCTTATGCAAACCACTTGTACATTTGATCAGAATAAGTCAACTTCTGACTATTTTGTATATCTCTGTATTTACTTACAGAAGTAAATTTGCACTCTTGGTCAGTAGTAACAGCGAGCTAAACTGCTAGCTTCTACTCCCGAGAGAAAGCTAACATTCGTCCGGACTTGAAACTCTGTTACCTCCAATCCTGTTGATGTGATTAGAATTGCACGACATTATCTGGGTTGCGTCGAGTGATTTACTTAAGTCTAAAGAAACTATTATTTGCATTTTTTATTATTATTATTATTATTATTATTATTATTATTATTGATGAATATGTAGCAGAAAATCAGAACAGTGAAGGCTTATTTTTCAATAATTTTGAATCCCAAAGGACCTCCAATTTTGGAATTACCGCAGTACACTTAAATGCGTTCAACTTTATATTTCACTGCTGCGTTTACACAAATAAAATAAGAACACTAATTCTCTATTTCAACCTGATTTATTCTATTTATTCTGATATTACTTAGTTGATTTGTCTGTTCATTTATCCTGTCTTTATAATGTATTGGCATCTATTTATTTAACTTAACTAATCATTATTTCTTTGCCTCTGTAAAGCACCATGGGTTTACTTGTTTATAAATACACGTGCCTTGCTTTTATAATTTGTTTGATAAATTTGTGGGGGAGGGGGGAGACTCAAACCAAAGTTTCAAGGATCAATTCCACATGCGCTTTTGTTGTTGTGATGCTATCTCATAAGTGTGATGATAACTACAGAATCAGAAATCCGAATGACTATGACATAGAAATATCGAATACTGTACATCCCAATAATGCAAACCGCAAAGCTCGTGTCTTGCTGAGGCACTTGATGTCTTTGGAGAGACAATCAGAATTTGTTTCTTACAGAAAAATGACATTACTTGATATTATTGCTCTGAAATCATCTTTAATTAAATGGTTAGTAAATTGAAATTTGAAATTACAATCTGACTTGGGTGGTTTTATTGTAGTTTATTAACAATCGATGAAATGGAACAAAACAAATGTAACTATCATACAAAGGAGGCAAGCGGATGTTCCTATTTCCATGCAAATACTTTCTGAAAAACTATATTCAGTGACAATAATTACAGCTTGTATGAAAAAAAACATTCTCTTGTATAAGATCTCATGAGATTGAACAGGTGTCGTTTGAGTTAAGAGCATGTGGTAGTAGTGTAAATTAGACGGTGGATCCTCATCTGTTGTGTGCAGAGGATCCGCACTGAGCTGTGCTATAAACACGCTGGCTCCACTGTGCTGTCTGCGCCACTTGAAGTGGTTCATAAATAAAAGTTTGCTCACCCCAGCCAGCAGCTTGTTGGTAAGTGCTTCAGTCCTTCCACACGGGAGGCCAGACGCTCTGACGAGTGAAGATGATATCCCTGGATTGCCCACATTAATATCATGTTATCGTTTTGACAGCATTAACTATAATAAGAATGATATTGCAAAAAAAAATCACACATAATACGCATAATGTCTAGTCTGGGGTTGTTGTCCAGAAAATATTATTCAAAGTTACTGGTGCTCATCACTCTCAGTGCAAAGAAATAATGTGAGAAGAATGTCTGTCCTTCCCTCTAATATTGTAGATGCCATGCCCAAAATAGTCTGTGGGTGCATCATCCACTTAAGACAAATAAATGCCTCCCTCACACAGAGAGGCAAGATCAGTCCATAGACGTTATTGTTCTCACAGGGCAATTAAAAGTGTTAACTGCTGAGCCCATTTGAACTCAGTTGCTAACAAAAGCGGAAGCACCAGCCTGGACCAATTTATGTAGTCTTCTAAATGAGTTCTCTAGGAAGGATTAAAGATGAACCTGTGTTATGTCACAAATATCATCGTCTGTTCCACAATGGTGTGTGCGTACATATTTACGTTCAAGTGAGCTACGTGACTTATTATTTCAGCGCAGTCTGTCTCGACTGTAACATTCTGGTAACATAATTTAATAATGCTCCAAATATGTTTTCATTCAAAATAAGGCATCCTCCCAATATAGAGGTCTCCTCAAATCTGCAGTTGTATAATTAAACACCCCCGGCCACTAGTTATCCAATAAAAATACTTATTATTGTTTAAAAGTCCGGCTTTGTATTCAATAATTGAGTCACATACGACAATGTAGTACAGCATCTTTTTTATAGTGCTCTATGGAAGCATTTTTACTTTGTGGTCACTATTATCCATCCATCCATTTTCCGAACCGCTTGATCCTCACTAGGGTCGCGGGGGGTGCTGGAGCCTATCCCAGCCGTCTTCAGGCAGTAGGCGGGGGACACCCTGAATCAGTTGCCAGCCAATCGCAGGGCACACAGAGATGAACAACCATCCATGCCCACACTCACACCAAGGGACAATTTAGAGCGTTCAATCAGCCTGCAATGCATGTTTTTGAAAGTGGGAGGAAACCGGAACACCCGGAGAAAACCCACACAGGCCCGGGGAGAACATGCAAACTCCACACAGGGAGGCCGGAGCTGGAATCGAACCCGGTACCTCTGCACTGTGAAGCCGACGTGCTAACTACTGGACTACCGGGCCGTCCTGGTCACTTTTAGTAATGCGCAAAAATATATCTATTCTGCATTCATTATTCATTATGTTTGAAACACATTATCTTTCAACACTTGTTGATGCTATGTTGCAGCAATTCCATCCTCTGGTCTTTGTAAATATTATGCGACAAACTTGGCACACCTATCTTTGGGCACTTTGCCCATTCCTTGCCAGCTGCATTAGTTTGGACTTCTTTCATGTTGTCATTATAGGGAATTAAATTTAATTATTCCATTTGAGTGTGAGACTGTATAAAAAATAAAAAAGATGGGAAAAGCGTAGTGAATTATTTCCAGATGTTGTGCGGAAATACAATAGAACTATTCTTTCATTGTTTTTCTTAATTGATGCTCCAACAGAAGAAAGACTCATTTAAAAAAATCAAAATACCAATAAATTATTACTAATCCATTACTAAATCCATTACGGGGTATTCTTCATCTTCTTCCGAGATGTTGCACCCTTTCCTCAAATATCTCACCCTCCTCAATCATCTCCTCACTGCATTTTGACAGACTTGATGTTTTCATTCTTTCCGACCAGGTGAGGACGTCTGCGTAAGCTATCGCTGTCAGCCCTGCAATTATGGGATTTGCGCTTCTGGAACAAGGCTTGGGGGCCCAGAGCAAGCCAGGGTGTGTGATGTGAATGTACCGGCGAGGGGCCCCCGGGGGCCCAATGATGTGACGTGTGAGTCAGAACAGAAGCCGAAGACAGAAGAGGCCCCTGGCGAAACGATGCCCACAATTGGGAATGTCACATCCAGATCAATGCGTGAATCCCCCAAATATCGACAGAGAACTTCTCACCATTCCTATGACCTGACAATTGACATGGGCAATATTTATTTTGGAATTAGACACAGTGAAATAGAAAGCATGTTGAAAAAACAGGGCGTGGTGCCAAGTCCTTTATCTGTGTTTTGTTTGCATGCAGGTTATCCTTGCTGCTGTGCTACGCTGACACTCACAACACACAAAGGCACACATTGAGGCACAAGACAGACACATTCCAGCCGCCATATCAATGGAACACAAACAAGAGTGTGTGTGCGCGCGCATGCCTTCCGAGGGGGGCGCCGCAGCGCGGCTCACATGTTGCGATGGCCTCCGTGTGTCTTTCTGGGTCAAGGAGCTGTGGTGAGTGACCACCTTTTTAGCCACCCGCCTTGTTTGTTCTCTGAAGACAGCATCATCAATTCTCCAACAAGGAGCGAGACGCAGTCACAACACAGGGGACAGGGCCTCCCTATGACTGACTTTACGCCGCCTGACACGTGTGTTTTGGTGTGGGCCTCCGCAAGTATGTGCATGCACGCGTTTGTGGGCCCCATTTGATATTGCCACGTGCTTACAACAGAATTTAGCAGGAATTTGGACGGCAAGTGAAACATGCTACATTTAGAGTGGCTTTTTTCGCTGCAATTCCAGCAAATGCCATCATTTCATAGATGTAGTGTCGGCATTCGCCAGTCGTGTGGAACTGATTGTTGCAAAGGCAGATTTTTATTTGGGAACCAGGGACATTCACCATTTTCTGTTAACATTTGGTTAACAGCTTTTTTTTAGATGGGATAAAACTATCCCAATTGAGAGTTTATGGCTAACGGAACAGTGGTTTAAACTATGCAAAACATTAAAATCAGTATTTTATGGAGGGGGGGGAGCACATAAGTTTTTCAAGTGGCGTATATTAGTTGTAGTTTTTTTTTTTGTTGTTTTTCTTTGGATAATAAGTGTGTACCATCGAGTACATACTTTATTATTTTGTTGCTTTGTAACCCATAGAAATGATAAAATAAAAGATCAATCACACTTTTCCCCCTGATTTCCGATCACCTGATCACTATCGGGACATCACTACAAAATACCCTGCTGTGTGCCCAAACTTTTTGGATCGAAGATCTACTTTTCGATCAACTAACCTCCCAGGATCTACCCTTACCGGCACGCGCGCGCACGCCCACACACACACGCACGCATGCACGCCATGATGAGAAACAGCCTGAAACTGAGGCATGCGATGCACTTTTGCAGCCTGTTAACTATCGTAGCTCACACGTACAGTTTTAAAGTGCTTCTCTGGGCCCTCCTAGATTCCTATTCTTTGCCCGTGCCCTCGGTGAATTGTACATGAAGCAAACTCTGAATGAGAATCATGACGATAAAAGATACAGTGCAACAGCTCTGATCACAAGCTGCAATTGCAGACTGCCTAGCGCAAACAACTCCCGGTGATGTCATCACGCGCCACCGTAAATTCAAAATTTACCTGCTTTATTTTATTTTTTAATTTATTTATTTTTGTGAAAATGAGACTGATAGGATGATTAGGGTGCAGCGTACATTAACACAAAAAATATATATTACTAACATGTACAAAGACACACAAATGGTTGTTTTTTTTTTCTCCTCGACACTCCTCGGATCTACTTGGGACCTGTCTTAGATCTCCCGGTAGATCAGGATCTACCTAATGGGCACCCCTGCTTTACAGTATGTTTGACATTTATTGTGGTCTCTTCAATTGAGACAAATCTAAATAACATAAAACTAGATGTCCGCTCAAAACAAAACTTCCATGAAGTAGAAGGTTGTGTGGAGATGTTCACTCGCTCTGTGCCCAGCTCCAACTCACTCATCTAATCACAAATAGATCTGTGATTGACAGTCAACGGGAGAAGACAGATAAGATGGCGGCACAAGACTGCTTTGGTTCACGATAGTTTCGCCAAACTAGGACTAAGCACGACATCAAAAGGTATTGGAATTCAAAACAAGAGCTCAGCAGAAAATCGCTAAACCTGTCTACCAGCACCGGTTTGTGTTGTCATTGCGTAGATCCCGTGGCTTCAGGTCAGTAATTGTCAACACGGTCGCCATTGTAGCGCTAAGACAGATCTTAGCTGCAAAGCAGCAGTTCTCTATCAGCGCAGGCCAACCAAGGAACGTTGGCACCATTGATGGACGGGAACTCCTGCGCAATGCTGAGCGGTCAAATGTGCATCGTCGGCATTTGATGATGTGTACGTACAGTTCTGTTCATTGTGTACCTCCGTATTTAACACGAGATGACAAAGATGTTATCTTAAATTCAGTACTTTATCCATTTTCGTCTGAAGATAGTAAAAAAAAAAGTGTGTAATCGTAATCCTGGCAAATTGTATGTTATTTATTGGTGTCTAACAAACTCCTTCACGACGGGTGTGTCCTTTCGCCTGAAAGGAATTTTGAAATGGGAGGTACCTCAAAAACAAGGCCCAGAGAGCACGATTCAAAACGTACTGATGAATTGAGGAACAAAGACGGGAAGTGGAAGACATTAATTTTTAGCCTCCCAAAAAAATGTGATACTTTAACAACTATTTGAGAAGAATGACGTGACCGAACGTTATATTACTAAAAGTAATAAATGTTACTTATACAGCAAAACAAACATTCGTTTCGAGATGGCGAGCGCAGCATTTCCCACAAACGTGTTTACATGCTGCAGTCAAGATATTTTATAGCAACGTTGCCTTTTCCCCCCCTCGAGAGCCATTACCAAAATGATCACGATGAACTTCATTCAACCTTTTGATTTTGCCAATGTTATTTCAGCACTGTCCTAGTATGGTCATCGGTTAGGGAGAATAAAAAAAGATCTAAACATCCTCCGCCACGTCTTTATCTACTTGGCCCGTGTGGCAACCGGAGGATAAACATATTTAGGTTGCACGTTTCCTCCAAAACGACATTCCCAACACTGTAGATCCCACACAGGACAGCCCTTAAATCTCCCTGTTAGCACTCATATATACAAACACACACCTGCTAGGGCAAGGCCGTCTGGGAGAGAATTACAGCAAGCAAATTTATGGGACCCAAGGGAGGGCAAAGGCCAGGAGATCCAGACTGGTCACTTCCTCTTCTCGTAGTCTCCAAGTTTGGCATGAACCCTCCCTGGATCGCATGAACAGGGCACTGGCCGTCTGTCAGGAAAAGAACAACAAGAAGTGATCATTTGGGTGTCTCCCAAACCCAATAAACACAAGGAATCTCGAGGAGAAAAAAAAAGGTACGTGGGTTAAGGCGAGGGTCCCATGCTCAAGCTGTGGCCTCCCCATTTCCTCCAGAGAGAAGGCGCTGTCATCCGTCACTCGGCCCCAGGCAGCGGTACAATAGCGCAACCTCGCTCCTGGCTACTGACACCATCACATGCGCTGCTGATAAGACACGGCTTCCGGCACTGCGAACTCAACCATTAATGACAACACAACGGTTTGGTCCTTTGCCATTACAGTATTACAATATTAATAATGGGTCATGACATAAAAGAAGAGGAAAGTCAAATGAAGCCAAGGTCGTCCATTTTGTGAATACCCAAAAAATTGGGGGGACAACAATGCAAAATTTCAAGCCGTCGTGCATTTTCAACAATTCTCACAACTCTGATTAGTGGAAAAGAGGATTAATGCTTAAGGCATATTGCTTTTTTTGCAAGCCAAGAACTTGTTTTAGCACTTGTACTGACAGTGCCAAACTTATTTTCAACACATGTATGATTGTTCAGATGGTATCTCACTGAGTGGTGAATGCTTGCAAAAAAAATTGGGGGGTTTTCGTCAGGGTTTGTAAAAGGTTGCAAAGATGTTTACCCAGTTTCTGCTGTAAAGTTTAAAAAAAAGAAAGAAAAATAGCACAAAGTATTGCCAGTCAAATGTTCGGCCAGTATTTCATATTTTTATTGTTGTAAGCATTTAGCGACCCCCCCCAAATCCCCAAATAAAGTATTTAATTATATATAATATTTTTTTTTAATGAATCAGCAGATTAATCGATTATCTGTTTTATTCTGCCGAATATTGGTCTCGGCGTTGACCTAAAATAATTCATATCGGTAAGGCCCGAACAGTGGTCAAATTTGTTGTTCTACTTGTATGACAGACAAAAATAAATAAATTTAAAAATGAAAGTGTTACATGAGGCTTGCATCCAATCTACGCGATTTTCTTTTCAGGAAAGGTGTCAGAACAAAATTCTACTTTTGGTCCCCAGACAAAATAACCTGAAACCTCCCCAGGAAGTCACGCTTCAATCCAACTCTCACCAATGAATATAAATTAAATAAGTAAATAAATTATGCATGTTACACTTGTGTGCAACATCTACACAAAAAAGCCCCCAAACAAACAGTGGGAGGTGACAAATGCTTATGTTAGGCAGCTTTTACAAGTGTGGTAAAAGACGTTAAACACCTCTTGGCTTTACATTAGAAGACGCCACAGGCAAAAGTCAAGCAACTGTGTCGTCTGAGCCTTCAAACGTGCACAAATTGCTGAGTGGACAATCGGATTGTGATGAAATAGATTTCAGCAGAGTATTAGATTAGAGTACACCTGCCATTCTGCAAAGAGACTTCTGCTTCAACAGGTTTGTCAATCCAACACGTGGAGACAAAGCTGGAACTAGTCAAAACCTGTTCAGCAACGTCTGGCAAGCCACCAATTTTTAAAGTGCTCGAGCAGCAAGTGAATTAAGGGAATGATTGAAATTTGACTACTGAGTGGGTGTAAAGTGGCGATGCAAAATAGATGCGAGCTGCGTCTTATCTTGTTCATAAAACGGCAGCAGCGCGACGACCTCTGTGCGGGCCCGACCCGGGAGACTTATCTTGCCACGATTTGGCGATGAAGATGATCTATTGGCGGTGGGTATGGCAAGCAGCTCCTTGACACTCTGACGGGGAGTCTGGGTTTTGTTACAGGCAGGAAACAGACTCTTCCGCTACGTAAACAAGTTAGCTCCCCTGGTCTGCACTTGTGGGGGGGGGGGGGGGGGGGGGCAAGGTCAGTGTTGGCACGCGAGGACCACCTAAAGATGGCCACTTGGTCGCCTGATTGTAATTAATAGCCGCCATTTTAAATTGAAGATAAAACGCATCGTTAGCTTTGACCTAAGCATTCTTTTCATAATTTAAAATACAAATTCCCATAAGTATTCCAAGTGAAATCTAATTAGGTCGTGAATTTAATTGATTCTTAAGTGCCTTAAAATAATGGAGATTTCCCTCTTTATGTCAGTAATTTTTAAATGGAGCTGTAATGTCATATTTAACACAAGCTGTTAATTTGACAGCTGTTCACTTGTTGTTTTAACACTCAATAAACAGGATTAAATAAATATCTACGATACACTGGGATTGGTGTGGGCGTGTTTTGACAACCACATTCCACTGAAGTCAGAAGAAAATCATTGGTTCAAACGGTTCCAAAATGACACGAAAATCCTAATATTATATTGCCCTTTCCGGGTTAAAACTGATTAAAATCGCATTCTAGTCTGATTTGAAAACCACGTGTTTATATTCACATTTCAGACCATCATTCCTTTCTATGTTTTAATGGCCCGTTTAAGGGGTAAAAAGACACGTTTGTAAACCGCAGCCGGGCCTAATCTAAACAGCATCTCGTCGATGGCGAACGGATGAGATTAAGCCAGCATGCTTTCCTTTTCTTTCCACACGGTTTAGGACCAATGGGCTTTCGGAGCCTGGCGCCTGCACTTGGGCCACAGTCGACAGGTAAGAACAGAGGTGTCCCCTTTCAACAAACACGCGCCCCCCTTTTGACACGTCAATACAGTTCCGATGTTTATTTAAGTGCTTCGGATCGCAGTTAAATTAACTTTCAAATGGAGTCGACAAAACGCAATCGATAGACGTATTATTTGATTTTAGAATCTCTTTTTTTTAATGTTCGAAATGTACCGAATCTGAAGGAGAGCGTTTAATCCCCGCGCACTCAATAAAATCCTTAACACGTACTTTAACATTAAAAACAAATCCTCACATAATAATAATACTAATATTAATATATCACAATATGTAACATCATGTGCCAAATTGGACTAAAATGCTGATGAAAAAAAAGTTTCCCATTCATACTAAATCAGTTCAATTCAATATTGTTAATGTCTTCATCTTGAGGCAGAATAAATTTCAAGTTAATATTGATAAGTTGTAAATAGACGTTTTAAGTCTAAAATTTATTCTTGGACATCCTTTTCTGGAGTATTTCATATGCCGTCTACGAGTTGTTATCTTATCCATTACAGCCAAGACAGGAAACAAAGATATGCCTAATCTAAAGTGGTAATGGGACTATTTGGATGGAGGGGGTTGTCATTCAGCACATGATAAATACTTTTTCAACTTTTTTGATAAATAATTAACGAGGTGGGTGCGTTTTCTCAGTTCAGGTACACCCTGAACTGGTTGCCAGCCAATCGCGGGGCACACATTGACAAACATTTGCCCTTTAGGACAATTTACAGTGTTCCATTTGAACTCAATCACTATTGAAGTTCAGTTGGGGGTTTTCCCCCCTTTGTTCACGGTATTACAGGCCCTTACAATAATAGATATAGTTTTTAAGAAGTGAACGATCTGCTTTTTTCAACGCCAAGAGCAACTGTATTTAAAATGCTGATCGTGGTCGTGGCACATGGTGAGCAAATGTATTATTTCCGAATCCCTGTTTTATAGTATATCGCATCACTTTCAATCGGGAGGGTTTTTTTCTAATGGGGTTAGTGATCACAAAAGATCGCAAGAGAGAGAGAGAGGGGCTGGATCTCTATCAGTCCCTTCAAGCTGAGGACAGCATCTTGGCTCATCCAACTCTTTCTCTCTTATACGTTGAGCCAACCAAACGGGATCGACGCCCCCTCCACCTCTTTTCCCACCTCGCCCTGCAGTCATCGACGTGCAGCCGAAGGAGAGGGATGTCCCTACAGACCGTCTTGTTTTGAAACAAGACAAAAATACACCTTTACGCACGGAGCTTTCTATTTGGACGCATAAATATTTTTTTCTACCGGTGGACACCATGCTTCCCAGTCCGGTTATAACATCCTCCAGCACGCCTTTTTCAGTCAAGGACATCTTGAAGTTGGAGCTGCAACAACAATCGCAAGAATTTCAGTTCATCTCGTGCCTTTCGGGTCTGTCCGGCGCGCTCCCGCTGCAGACCGGGACTCTCCAAGCCCACTCGCCGCCCTCCTGCATGTTGGCCCGCAGGGACAGCCCGAGTCCAATCAGTTCGGAGAGCGACGAGAGAATGTCGTATCTCGGGGCGCTCGCCGGACCCGATCGGCTGCACGCGGAGTCCGGGTTGGAGATGTTCGGGAACCCGGCGCATATTCACACAGTGGACCTGGAACTGGAGACCGAGCAGGAAGACCGAGACGACAGTGAGTGCAACCATACAACTATTGAATCTATTCGTTAGTGAGCATTCGTGTCAACTTTTTTTTCATAACGGGCAAAGCACATTCTCGAATTCTGTTTCTCTGTGGTTAATCAAATATGATCCAAAGAGTGACACACCTAATACACATGTACGTGCTGTTCACAGATGGGGAAAAATAACGCGACCTTATTCTTGAATTGTGGTAAACGCACGAGAGCTCACACAAGAATTGGGTTTAAAAAAAAGTCACTTTTGACAGCTCGATTGATTGACACTTTCACAGAGGTATATTCAGGTAACCTGTTTTTCTCTCTTTTTTTGCATCTGCGCTGCATCATAATGACAGAAAATGTATCTAATATTTCGCCTTTGAAATCAATCAGACGGTGAACAATCGTGCACGTTTATTCGATCGTCGTGATCATATTTTCGGGGTTTATGAAAGGAACGTGAGAAGCACCTGCGCCCTGGCACCACTGCAAACCACAACCGCGATAGTGAAGATATATTTTACAGTAAACCCTCACAACTGGGCACCATCTTTTGTGTTATATCTCACCAAATGATTTAAGTATAATGAAGTGACCACGTGAGTAACATTTGTCAACTCAACACTTTAATATTTACACATAGATTTTGTTTTAAATTCATGGACATTGGAGTCAACTAGTACGAAACTTTCACCTGACAGCCAAGGAGAGAGCGATTTCATCATATATAAGTGCTGAATCTGAAGTTTTGTTTGACATAAGTATGCCTGACAAGAAACGACTTCATGTTGTGATAATTGTATAAATGAAAATGTATTTTCTTTTGACCCAAGTTTTATGTCAAATATAATATAATCACGTTTTAATATGATTTGAATTTGAAATATTTAATATTAAAAAGTCCGAATGTACGTCTCAAGGAAATGTACAATAAAAGCATCCCACGTAGAATAATGACATTTTAAATAACATTTCGAATTTCTAAAAATATAAGCTTACATTTGCATAATTTTGTATGAAATAAATACAATATACGCATCATGCGGCATAAAAATGACGTTTTCAATCAGATTTAGATTTTTACATCAATATTCTGAACCATTCCAGTCATGTAAGCGTCGTGATTATATTTAAATTTTTAATATTTGTTTTTTATCATTATTGGGAATAGGGTGGAGAGATGGTCGACTGGCTATCACGTCCGCCTCATAGTGCAGAGATGTAGGGTTCGATTCCGACCTGTATGGAGATTGCATGTTCTCCCCGGGCCTGTGTGGGTTTTCTCCGGGTACTCCGGTTTCCTCCCACACTCTAAAGTCTAAATTGTCCCGAGGTGCGTTCGTGAGCTCGAATGGATGTTCGTCTCTATATGCCCTGCCATTGGCTGGTAACCCGTGTATGCCCCCCCCACCCCCTCGCCAATTGCCTGAAGAGCTGGGACAGGCTCCAGCACGCCCGCGACCCGTGCGAGGATAAACGGATTAGAAAATGGCTGGATGATCGAAAAACATGTTCTTAGTTGTCATATTTTTTTTTCTACTGAATGTATCTCGCGAGAAATAATCTAATTTTATAGTTTTAAATTTATACTTAAATATTCTGTAAAAATAGAAAAATGTTGCAATTTTTTATGCTAAACATTTTAAGCACAGACAGACAGACAGATGGATAGATAGATAGGTCACATTTTTAATGTCAATGTTTTGCATTTAATTAATGCTCGGTGTGAAAATCGATGGAGTCATTTACTGCATATGAATGTCGCGGAAAATTGGATTTCAAATTTTCTTGTGTCGTCACGCAGAGGTCGGCGTTGCGTCGCGGGGCGAGGAGACCGACAAGCCGCCCGGCAAGCAGCAGCGGACCAGAAGGAAGCCCCGGGTGCTCTTCTCTCAGACTCAAGTGTTCGAGCTGGAGCGCCGCTTCAAGCGGCAGCGTTACCTGTCCGCCCCGGAGAGAGAGCACCTGGCCGGTTCGCTCAAGCTCACGCCCACGCAGGTGAAGATCTGGTTCCAGAACCGCAGGTACAAATGCAAGAGACAACGGCAGGATAAGACATTGGAGTTGGCCGGACATCACCACCACCATCACCATCATCACCCGCCGGGACCACCGCCTCCTCCGCCGCCGCCAAGGAGGGTGGCCGTGCCGGTGCTGGTACGGGACGGCAGGCCTTGTTTGACTGGATCGCCTACTTATAACACTTCCTACTCAGCGGTGGGAGCTCCGAGCGCGTACGGCTACAACGGCTACCCGGCCTACAGCTACAACAACTCGGTGTACACCAACACTTACTCTTGTAGTTTACCTGCTCTACCGGCCTCCAACAGCGCCGCAAACGCCTTCATGAACATGAATTTGGGACCTTTAGGCGCGCAGACGCAGACCCAGTCCGCGCAGGGGGCGGTGGTCCCTCCGTGCCAGGGAACTCTGCAGGGGATCAGGGCGTGGTAATGCACCTTTGGACGCACAGCTCGGATGTACAGTACCTTTTGGGAATGATGACTGTATTCTGAATGGAGTGCAACCGAAATGTAAAGGTTTGACTGAAATAAATGCAGTCGCCTTTTTATGCAGTGTGGACAAAACCTTTACTGAACGTTGTCTATGAAGTTGCTGTACAGCTAAAGTCCGAATTGAACGCTTTACGCAGTGAATTGCCACAAGAGAGGATGTTGATCTTGAGGCAGCATCTTTTGGATATTTTTATTTTTTATTGTGATATATAGGCTAAACATTGTTTATCCTTCACAACATGCACGTGACACATTTTTTTGTCGGTGAATTAACGGAGCAGTTGTATTTATGGCTGTTTACGCCCACATAGTTCAATAAACTGATAATGATATATATGAAATCATAAAATGAGGACAGTGGAATTCATTTCTGAATTTTGTTTTGAAGGTGTGTAAGTGTGTATTGGAAATGCTCAACACGCATTTTTTTATTTATTGCAGCAAACGTTTGCGAACAGATTTTCATTATTGATCAATCACAAATTTACCTTTAACGCAATGAAATATCAGCAAAAGAAACTTAGACTTTCTCCTACTCGTTTCTTTTCATTAAGAAAAAAATCATACAAATATTTTCTGAAGCTGGGCACTCACACACACTGGGAAATGCACATTCAAACCAGGCCTACACCTAAAACCTTTTGCTTAATTTTCATTTTGCATTGTATTTATAATGATCATTTAACCATCTAATACAAACGTGTTATTATTATATTTACTTATTCAAAACGTTTTATTTTTTCCTTACGTTCTTCACTTATTGGCTGCATGACTGGCTGCCTGATTGTAGGTGTCCGGATGATTTTGACGACATTTTTAGTGCAGGTGCTTGCAATAAAGTTCAGACGCAAAATCCTTGGGCCATCATTATTTGTGAATTTTCAGAAATGCTATATTGACCATCCCACAAACCCATTCAATTTCAATACGAGGAAAATTCAGCGGCAATACAAGTGTGACTTTTTTATTTAGCCATATTTCAATTATGTAGCATGGAGTAAAACCCATAACCCAATGTCAGTTAAATTAAGTTAACGAAAAAAACAATGTAAAAAAAATTGAAGCGAGATCTATGAAAACGGCAATTTTAGTGCCCGTGTTGTCCGAAGACTTTCGACAGTCACGTGTGTACTTAAAAAAAAGCCTTGAGCTATCTTTTTTTTTTTAAGTGACACTAACCTTTAAATAGTATTAGTGTCTTTCCTGTGAGAACGTTCCAAGGAGTATTTGCTGAGACGAGAACCAGAAACTTGGAGAATGTACTTCCGGTCAGGATTCACAGATGGACATTAACCAGACAACCTCACAAGATGCATTAAGAAAATCGAAATAAAATGATGGTTCAACATATGGTTCCGCGTATTAACCCACATACTCCTCCAATAGCTGATTGGGACGTCCACGCGCGTTGTGTTAATTAGAGTCCATTACGTGGATCTCCTCCTCCTTGCAAGCTGTCACTAATGGAGGCGAATGACAACATAAACAGAGCGTTTGTCTCCATGATGGACACTCACTTCCCCCTGGTCCCAGCGTTCGCCGTGCACAGCGGTGCTATAGTGTAAATAGAGCTGGCGACAGGACGGCGGTGCCTGAGGACGCAGGCCGGACGACGGTAGAGTGCAGCGATCGCTATCTGCATGCCTCCAAAGATAGCAGAGCTCATCGGAGTGAGGTGGCGTCCTCCGGACAAAAGGCTCCCATGGCAACCGCTCCAAATACTTAAAACACACACACACACAGGAGCACTTCATTAGGGCTGAGGGAGCTTTTACCTATCAGGGGTCATTTTATTAAGTCCTGAGATGGCCATTTAGTCAGTAGCTCTGTGCAAAATGTCACATCTTTTAACAAAAGAAAGAATGCCCCTTTTATCCCATACTGTATGTATTTGATACTATTACCCTTATTTATGTTAGTAAAACAGTTGCAGCATAACACACACACACACGCACAAACTCATATTTCAATATTACATGTAGCTACACTGTTAACCCGAATTAGTTAGCAGAACTAAAAAAAATGAGGTTTTGAGTTGGTGAACTCAAAAGTTCTAGTTCTCTGAACTTCAATGTTTCGATTAAGTCCAACTTGTATTTTTTGATATAGTTACTCAAAAGTTTTCAGTTAGAGCAACTCAATTTTTCTATGTTACTTATAAATGTTAGTTTTCAAAACTTAATTTATGAAGTTAGCAGAACAAGCTCTAAGTCTTAGAAATAAGTACACAAACACAATTTTAGGTTAAGAAAACCCAAATATTTATTTGTGTTGTAACTGTGTTGGTACACTATTACACAGTACATCCATATTATACTTCTAAAATTGCACTCAGTGTGTACATAAATTTATTAGCATATTTGTACGTGTAATCAAAAATGTTGTATATTTATCTGCCGGTCGGGTCAATATTTGAAACTATTTTATTATCTTTATTCTTCTTCAATGTGTATTATCACTATTATGCATACATGGTATGCAGATGTGTTACACACTGAACGTATGGATTGTACTTCATTATTGTATTGAAATATATCACCATCAATATTATACATCCCACTCTGCCCTCGTTGCACAGAAGTTACTGTGGCATAATTAGATTGTATGTATTACTTGTACCCACATGCAAAATTTTCTAACTTGAATTTGAACATTTTCTGTTCAATGGCTTCGACTTGGTCAGGTCACTGTGCTCTAAATATTTAAATAATTTTTTAAAATGCATTTATATGAAATGCCCGTGCTAATGTGGCTGCAACATTTAAAGAAGGTTTGTGTGAAACAAATACTTGATGTTTCCGACTGCAGATTGCAGGTGTTCCAATTGGTCCTCAGCAGATAGGAGGCGGGGCTCTGGATAAACAGAGGTTCGTGGTTGAATCCTGCTGGTTTGACTTAATCTCATGTGAATACAGTTTCACCCAGGAAAATCTTTAGGCTAGTTCCAGAAACATTTAGCAGATAACATCAGTACACTAGGGAATGTAAACATTTACAGTGAAACCTCAAGACCTCTACACTTAACTATATTACCGCCCCTATGGGGACGTCACATCCATCACAAGGCAAGCAAACCATCGCTGCGGCCTCTCCTATTTCTCCAACAGATGACTCCTTTCCACACAATTTGAAGCGATATAACCAAGACTCTTTCTTGTCTGTGCCATCAAGACAAATCACAATTGTATGAACAAACAGATGAATATCATGAAACAACCTTTCTGCATCTCCAGCTTTTGCTGTTCAACCGATTGAAAGAATTCAGAGTCACCAAGGCAGAACAAAAGTAAACACACGGATGTCTAGGTTGTGTTTGTCTGAGGGGTCAAATGGGACAACAAGTCTCCAAAAGCTCCAAAGTACTCTTCAAAGCAAGCAGAAATGACCAATCGAAATGTTTGAATGGGGATGAAACGTTCACCCGTTTGAAGGGACTGACTGATAAACTGGCAATTCAGACCCAATTTCCTGTCCTGTACTCCCACATTCTGTGCCTCAATTGAATTGACCTTTTAAAAAAATCTTTGAAAAGGTGTGACGGCATGACTAGCCACAAGCCACATTTTGCTCTAACAATGAAAAAAAAAGGTTTGGAAGGTTGCCTGGGACTCCTAGTTGTAAAAGGGACCCCATCAGGAAATGTGATTCTGCTAAAAATAAATGCAATAAATAAACCTAGACTTAATTTGATTTTAAGACCATTCATTAATCTGACCACTTTTGTTTTTTTAATGTATCAGGGCGTACCTACCAAGTTAGAGGGATCAGGCAGCACCCGTCAAACCACTTCAGACGTGAAAAAGTGTCCAAAATTGGACCCCTGGCAGCCTGTTGTGGATTTGTGAAAGACCTGAACCCACATGGAGCCAAATTTGACTTGAGGACAACAAATAGCAGAAGATGGATTCCAACATAAGTGGGATTTTAATACTTGGGTCCAACTTGGGGCGATGGTATTTGGAAATGTTTTAGCATTTTAAGTGGGAAAAGACCCCGTGACAGCAAAGACAGGCCACTCAAAACTTGCGAATGTATGTCATATTTGTGGTCTTTCGGGCCTTTGATTGATAGTTTTGTCCACTCTCCTGGCCCTCATGTCTACACTCTACACAGCGGTGCTTGAAAAATGGAGCCTGAGGATTTTTGTCATTTTTGGGCTCCGACCAGAGCTTCAGATGTGGGTTTAGCGGTTTTCCTAACTCTCTTTGCTGATTGAGTAGAACAGAATCACAACCACCCCGGAAGTTCGACATTGAAACGCAATTGTGCTGAATACCTGAAAAAAATGTCTCAATGTTTGAAGGAAGACTATGCCTGACAAAAAATGTCCCTAGCAAAGTTTTGTGTTACATGTATGAACTGCTTTTCTTTCTTTTTTTTTTTTTTTTTAATTTTCAGGGTATAGAGACAAAATGGGAGTCAATAAGGGTGCAAAGGTGTCATCAGAGCAGTTAGAAGTGACAAGAACTGGAAGGCACAGCAGCTCAGCTAATTTGACGGAGGACAGCTTCCTTTTCAAGATCAAGTTCTAAAGGGCACGGAGGTCTGTTTCCTCTTCAGTGTCCCTGACTGCACCTGTGTTGCACACACACGCACACACACTGCACTTGGCACACGAGCGTGGACGTACACAGGAGCTGCAAGCTGGATCTTAAATTCCAGTCTCGAAGTGTTCCAATGAAGATTTAATGACTTGGCGCACATTTTCAAAGAGAAAAGAAGCATGGGTGTGAGTGGGAGAGAAAGTGGTGGACACCTGCCTTCATCCAGAACATTGGTGCAATGTTACACATGCTCCCAAGGGTTCACACTCCTGGAGGCCAATATTACAGAAATGTGTGAAATGGGGGGGGGGGGATAATCTTTTGATGAAACTGGAGAACCCTTTGGTTATAACTTTTTTTTTTAAATAATATGGCACAGTATAGGTCAAGGAGGCCAGTCAAGGAAGAACCGAAACAGAGGAAGAGATTCATATTCTAAAATTGCCTTAGCGTGTGTGTGTGTGAGTGAAAATATGAACACATCCACAGGTGCTCGCTCTCAGGGATTTTGAGGGGAGGGTTGAATTTCCAAAACACAGGCTCGCAAGCGTCCACAAGGGAGTGTGTGTAAGTCCATCTGACAGCCCTTTGTCAACACTTGGGACTTTTTCAATGAAGATACAGTACATAAATGTGTGTGTATGTGTGTGTGTGTGTGTGCGTTTCGATGAAAAAAAAAAAAAGCATGGCTTTAGATTACATGAGACACCAGGCCGCATTGGAAATTTGACAAGGTATTTGTCAAAATCTTCTTAAATTGTGTATTGCACTGTAAATATAATTACATACCAGCTACACTGAGGACTTAAAAGCAGCCTTCAGCCTCAGGAAATATCGCTCTGGCTGAACAGCCTCAAAAGAGGCCTCGGCATTCATTTCTAACCAAGTCTGGTTGACGCTCTGGCATACAAAGGACAACTTGATCAATGACATGAGCTAGCACCATATTTTTACCCAGCGTGACAACACAGTAATTGGTATTTTCCTTAATACCTGACAATTTATATTCTATGATAATCTAAAATAATTGCCATGGCCAATTTGAGTCTGTCAGCCAGTCTGTCTTGTATGATTGCATAGTTCCCTTCATCCCTCGACATTTGTGTACTTGCTGAGTTTCGCTTCGTTTCTTTGTACTGAAGACATACTTCATCATGCACCATTTGTCAAATTCCACAGCTTTGTCTTGTTCATTGTTTTTTTTTCTTTATGCACGTGTAGTTTCAGTCTTTGGGTGAAAGTGCACCTGCACTAGGGAAGACTAAACAACTTTACCTGTCAAACTAAAATGAAACATCACTTTGATGTCCCACAGGAATCTTTCTATATCACACTTGTAAAGTTTCAATGCATCCTTGTTTGACCATAGAGCTAAAGCATTAAAAAAAAAAATAGCAACCAAAATGATTTGGGATGATTTATGAGCACTGTCCACAGCTCACAATTTATTATTTCATGATGAGTGCAATTCAGAATCAGTTAGAATGACAGCTTCCATTTACTCAACGTGGGTATGATAGCAACATTTTCCACCATTGCTTATTAAGCTGAAGCTTGGTTTTTGGGGCGCGGCCTATTCAATTCCGTGTAACCCGTACCTTCAAAGAAGAGGACTTTAACACGCACAGTAGTAGCAGTGACAGAAACCAAGATCAGTCTCAGAACAGCCGTCTACGAGACAAGGCAATAATGGTGAATAGCTGACAAATACGAGGGGGTGCCAATGGAAGCGCCACAAAGCAAATTGTGCCAATAGGCGATGGATCACATTTTTATGTGGGAGAAATTGAAAATAAATTAAATATAAGCTTGAGATTTATGCAAAGTCTTGCTATGGATTAAAAAAACAAACAAACAAAGGGCAGGCAAATAAAGGCGGGGGACACAAATCCATCTAATTTCCTCAAAAATATTTCAATGCAGATTTGGTTATAATCATTTAAATGACTGCTTGCAGGATTCCAGTTTCCCCCATAATTTTGAACTGTAAATTTGAAGAATCAATTACAGTACACATTCATGTGCCTGCAAATCCTCTGAACACCAAATTTGAAATATTGGATGTGTTTAAAAAAAAAAGAAGCTGATCCCATAACAAGGTTATTAAAATAACACTACTGCCCTCCTCTGGTGACAACTTGTGGCCTCTACTTGAACGATTCAAATACTGTGACATTTCTTTCACCAAGCAACATAAATCATAATGTGCGTAATCAGCAAACGGCATTTTAAAAGCTCTTTCCAGAAAGGCCTGTCTGGCCAATGGGACAGTGGAGATGGATCTTGGGGTGATTTCAGGTGCTGTGCGTTATAAGCTGGCTTTCACCTCGCGCCTTCTACAACTCCGCCTCCATCTGCTGCGCTCGCCTCTTGTCATGCTGGTGCTTGGTGAGTCCGTACTTGAAGAACTCGTACACAGACCAGCTGATGGCCGTGGAGGGCATCTGGTAGATGACTCTCGCCTGCACTCCCTTGAAGTAGCCCCGCAGGCCGCCCAGCCTGTAAACCGTCCGGAAGGCATGGGCCAGACCCGTGATCTGTCTGTGGGCTCCTTGGTTGGCCGAGAGGGAGCTGAGGGCGAGCGACTCTTGAGTGTTGAGGAGGGTCTTGCACACGTCCAGCGGTGTGGTGGCAGCGGCGGCCAGGGCCCCGGCCAGAGCCCCGGACAGCATGTGGGATGAGGGGTTGTATTGTCTGTGGGGGTTGAGCAGCTCCTGCAGGTATTCGTAAGTCATGAAGTGGAGCGCTTGGAAGGGGACGTTCATAGTCAGCTGCGTGGTGTAGCTGCGGTAGAATGCGCGGGGGCCTTCCTTCTGCCACACAGCACGTATACAGTCCAACGCGCCGCGGTATGGTGAGTTATACATCTGCATGCGCTGCTTCACAACTAGGGAGGACCACAAGGATGTCCGGGGGTGCAGAGGGTTGCGGGAGACGGTTGAAGACCGGGAGGGGGGCGGGGCAAAAAAAAAGAAGAGAGAAGTCAATAACCTCCAGAAAAGTCACTAGTTTCGGCATGTGATCTCAAGAATGTTTGTTTTTCTTCCACAAGCGCTTCTAATTCCCTCACTTCAAAAATTTTGGAGTATTGGAGCGCTCCCAAATTTTCCATGGCGAAAACTAATCGGCGCTAATGAAAATGTAAAACACTCTTTTATTCACAGTAGTCTCCACTACTTTCACATGTTGCAAACAGTGCAACGGATCTGTTAAAGAGTGAGGGAACACGCAATTTAACACACACTATTTGGGATCTTAATAGGGCTGAAGAATTTTGAAGAACAAATCAAATTGCAATTTAATATCTGATTATCCTTTCAAGGCCCTCTTTCGCTGATTACCGGTACATTTTTTTTAAAACAAACAAATCTTTATCAGCATTTTTAACAATTGATCCCACGCCAACAACTGTTCCTTTATGTGATAAATCATCAAATGATATCACAGAATTTTGAGGTTTTGCTCATAGAAGAATGACATGAAAGTTTAAAAAACAAAACACACCAAAAAAAAAATAGTCCTGTACCTTCTGATGGGTTCATGGCTGCATCGTGAAGCAGCGTGGCCACACATCCGGCTGCTCCTGCAATTAACACGACTCAGACATTAAAATGATCTCAACTAACTGGGGAGCATTCACAAGGCTGACTGGCTGCTGGAAGGAAATTCGAAAATATCAATCGGGAACCTTCGCTAATTAACAAACAGCATTGTTTTGCATGACTCAGCAAGTTGTCTGGTCATGAGTGACATCTAGTGGACAACAGTGTTCATTGATACATTCGAAGGAAAAAAATAGAAGTGAGGAGTTATTTGGAGGGGAGAAAGAGGACTTACCCAGCCTCCCAATACTCTGGAAAGAGGGGAGAGAGACAATAGGGAACACATAGAAAAAGTAACAATAGCATTCAGTATAAGGATCGCCACGCACGGGAATTGAGTCAAATCTAGCTGGAATTTAGCGACTGACAACTGTTGCAATGAAAATGTTTTGTCCAATCAGATGCTAGCGTGTTATTGCATGTACTATTGAGCCTAGATCGCAAAGGGACTTGGGTATAAAACATCAGTATAGTTATGTATCAGCATATAACACGGCCCATTTGTAAAATCGTTAAGTTTTTGGTACCATTAGCCAAATGGCTGTTAGCGCCGGGGTGGATCACATCACTCAGAGTCTTTTTGAGTTTCTCATAGCTGGCAAAGTACAGGGCATGGGCAGGCCCCGCCCCGATGGCGGTTACGTTCAGGCCTCTCATTGGCCGCCACGCTCCCTCCGTTGCCACGATACGGCGGAGGGCATCCATCACGTTCCGGTAACGGGCGGCCGGGTCAGGCTGGAGGCTCTGCATTCTTGTCTGGCGAGGAATCAAAATGGGGCAAAGTCAACAATTGCAAAGCAATGAAAGAGCCTCGTGAGCAAATAATGGTTGGAATAGGGCGTGTGGAGCGTGTCGGTATACATGCATTAGTGAATAGAAGGAAGCGCGAAGTTACAAGATCCGAGGTCACAAGGACACAGAGTATATCCTGCCTGTGTTCCCATTGACCCGAGATCGCAACTTTCTTTGTGTCCGCAAATGTAAACAGCGATAAATTAATCTACGACCGAGTCAATCATGCACTCCCGAGTATAAAATATAAAAGTTGCAAATGGGAAACGAGCAGTGACATAATCCCCCTAACGGCAGCGTTCCGGCTGAACGGACAATCTTCTAACTGACCTCTGGTCTGTGTACACATGCAGGGGGCTTGGGCAAAGAATAAACACGGCCTCGTGAGACCTTGTGTCATCAAGAATGCAGGGCTAACCGAGCTAGGCAACGCTGCACACATTGGCACAGTGAGTGAGACGTGTGGCGTGTTCTCGGTTTACAGTGGATCCCAAATGGCGAGCAATGAACTTGTTTGTTTAAGAATATCAGGGGTCAATGACCTTTTTAAAACTGAGAGCTACTTGGGCACTGATTAATGCAAAGGGATAACGCACTTCTAAACTCACAATTTTGCTCAATTTACCTTGAATCATCTTATTAATTATATTACTCCATGACAAGACACTAATCGTTTTCCCAATTTCTCACAATGATTTAACATGTTATAAAATATCAATAAGAAGCGGTTTAATTCTATCTCTACGCTCACTTCCTAGAAAATCACAATGTCCCATCTATTGTTGGGCCACCATTTGTACAACAGGCTCACAAGCTACTCATGTGGTCCATTAGGGGCTAACTGGCGCCCGTGGGCGCCATGCTGGTGATCCCTGTCATGTGTCATAGGAAGGCATGCTCGATTACCACCAGACTTCATGTTTAATTTGATTATTTTATATTTATGGCCTGGGTAATGTTTTCCATACAATTTTTCTCTGTAATTATCAGTTCACGGCTACTTTAGCGTATACCGACGGCAAAGCAGGATGACACTTTACAATGTAGATTAATGCTGAGTGTGACAATAACAAACGAGTTTTTAAAGGCAAGTTAATTAAATATTCAGGAATTGTCAAGGGAGGAGCCTGATTTCGAGCAATATATGGCGAGGTTCCAAAAAACACAAGGTGTTCACAAAATTTCAAAAAAGGTTCAACATTTACTGCAAGTACCTGGTTCCGTCTAAGTCAGGAATATGAATCAAATGAAAAATGATGAATGTGTTAACTGAATAAATGTGACACTGTATTGTGAGAGGGGTTGAGGAGAATCAAACTCCTCTTTTACCTTTCACTCATTATGACAAATACTGGTCATGTCTAAAAACGATATGACAGATACACAGACAAACAGACAGATAGATAGATGATCAATAGATCTATCTTTCTGTCGGAATCTAGCTAGGTAGCACCTCAAAAAGGACAACAATAAACATGAGCGCCGACTCAGTCTGCGCAGGCTGACTACAGAAGACTACAGGTGTTCAAGACGTGAATGAAGGGTGGGTGTGTGAGCTGCTTTTCAGTATGACACAGGCAGCTGGATGTCCAAAGCTTATTTTGTGTCATCTCTCCAATGCAATGATCAAGAGCAACTGACAGACCTTGAGGTCAAAAGGTCTGGACTCCCCCACCAATATAACAAACACTGCGATTGCAAAAGTGTCCTCAGTGTGCAAATGGGAATAAAAGACTGCCCTATAACCCTGCTGTGTTGGTTGACAGAGTTTAACACTCATTTATCTTGAGTGTGTGACGAGTACAAGTGAAATGTTACAGGCTGTTCTAAGAAATTTAATATTTGTGTTTTATCTACTGGATAAATGATCAAAATGTAATAATTCAGTACTTGCCAAACTGTTGCCACTTAATGTATAAGATGATAAATAACAATTATAACCACTGACCTCGTATTCAAGAGATGAACTTAGAATAGAATGTGTTTTTTTTCTCTTTCTCCTTTCTTCTTTCTACATACATTCCTGCTGCTGGAGGCTGTAAATTTCCCCAGTGTGGGACGAATAAAGGATATCTTATCTTATCTTATCTTATACCAATGAACCCGGAACCATTGTTAAAAAATATTTCACTCGCCTTGATGATACGTAACTTTTGAATGATATTGATAGTATCTAAATTTTTACTTATGCTTCTGTGTATCTACATGTTGATTTGTTTACATTGTCTATCCTATTCGTCTATTCCTTGGACGTAGTGTGCAAATAAAGCTGGTTGATTGATTGGTAGCTCTGTGGCTCAGGCATCGCTGGCAAACCAACTGTTGACTCGTGTTAAGCAACTTTTTCAAAATTCCGTTTCCCTCCAAATAAACGCCTAAACATTGGTTACGAAACAGGCTAATCGAGGTTTTTAAATTGAATTTCGAGCAAATGAGACGCCTAATGGGGGACTGTGTTCAAAAGCTGGCTAATATGAAAAGGTACCTAACGAGCTAACGTTGGGTAACTGGTTCAGATTAGCATGCGTTACCTAGGAGAAGCTAACCGCTGACCTTGTGCTCAGATCTGACGAGGGTTTGGGTTAGCATAGGAGGCTAACGAGCTATGCTAACGGCAACGGAATTCGATCAACATGCATTCCGCAGAAATAGATTACATTGTGTAACTGGTTATCTGCCACCGAGCTTGGCTACCTTGACACAATCGACGGGGAACATGAGGCAGTGCTCCATGATCCCGGCCACGGCTCCGGCCAACATGTGCGTGCTCGTTGAGGCTCCCTGTGGCAAGCCCTCGTAGTCTGGTTCAGTGTCATCTCTTTGATCCTGTGCATTGCGGGTGAAGTCAACAGTCTGTAGTTCCGTCTCGCCTCCAATCCTCGGCGACAGGCTACCCACGATACTTTCCGATACTCCCAAGAACCTGCCCCCCAGCCATCGAACTTCTGCCCCGGCTGATGCGCCAGCAACCCCGGGATCGTTGCCTGCAGACTCCGCTGTCATCCGACGCCTCCTTACAAATCCATCCGCTTCCATGAGAAACCGAGCGACTGGAGGAAGAGGGCTGTTCGGGTACGCACAAATGTCTTAAAATGTAGAACTCGGCTCCGAAGTTTTGCATTCCCTTAGGTGGGTTCAGCAGCTCCTTGCACCGCTACAGCATTCCCACCCGCGTCGTTGCTTCCCAGCCGCAGCCAAGCAAGGCCGCGGAAGGACGAAAGCACACGGAAACACGCCACAGCCCGAAGGTTGAGGATGATTGGCTTCGAGAGGCATGACCTCCGCGCGCTATTGGCTGAAAGACCCATCATTCAAAATGTTCACCGCAAGGCCCCCAGGTTAAGGAACGGTTTGTGAACGTCTGTTTTGACTTGTTTGTCATTGGTCTGTGCGTTTCTACCCATGCGTTTATCTACTTTACATGTCGTTTTGTTATATTGGTATGCTGAAAAAATGTTAAAAGGTAATGAACCATCATACAATGTTTTTTGCAGTCGATGTGACGTAATTGTCAGATCATCAGTTGGGAGCGTTTGTGTGCTTAAAAACAGTCAGTCTGGAAGACAGACCCTTAGAACATAGGTATCAAACTCAGGTCCTGGAGGGCCGCTGTCCTGCATGTTTTCCAAGTCTCTCTGTTGCAACACACCTGATTCAAATGATCAGATCATCAGCAAGCGCTGCCGAAGCCTGACATTGAACCTGTTCATTTGAATCAGGTGTGTTGCAACAGGGAGACTTGGAAAACATGCAGGACAGTGGCCCTCCAGGACCTGAGTTTGACACCTATGCCTTAGAAGTTCTTATTTAAATGTGAGCTCCACCAATGCAATTACATGAAGATACGATATTTATATGTATTTATGTCCTTTGTTAGTTTATAGTCACCCAGGCTGGTCTTTGTCAAGCTGTCAGCATAGACCATGTGATTCAAGTTCAGTGTTTATTTAGTTTGTTGCCCTTCCTTGTTTTCACTTCAGTATTCTGCTTGTTCAAAGTTTTGGCAGGATGCTTGTTTGTTCAACCTGCTTCCCATTATTTTGCTTCAGTCATTTACAGGGAAACGCAAGTCAAGTCAACAGTATTTATAGTGCACTTTCAAAGAGCCATCTCCGCATACAAAGTGCTGTACATGGAGCGATTTAACATGCACAATAAACAGTAAGACAAATCGGTAATAAAGGCGGTAGAAAGCACCAAACAGTAAAATCAAGAACAAATCTAAGTCATGCTGAGTCGAACGCCAAAGAATACAAGTGAGTTTTGAGGAGGGCTTTGAAGATGGACAAAATCACTGGTGGTAATTTAAATGTGACTTGAAATGGTGCGACATTTCTTATCATGAAGCAGTAGAATCCTTGGGCTAATCAGCGAAGAAAAGTGCTCTTCTTTTAAAATGATATATACATGGCAAGGGATTTGAATTCAGTTTCTGACTTTCCTGTGTGGAGTTTACATATGAATTTGGGTGAATTTGTTTGTGTCTAACAATGACTGTCTTAGGTCATTATTTTGAGAAAGTGATGATATAATGAAGTGTATTTCATTTATTTTTTTCTGTGAAATAAAGTGCTCTTTCATTATTAGAGTAGTCTGTTGCTGATTTGAATGATTACGGCTTCATATAACTCTATGATATAATTAAGAATACTTCAAGATGTCAGTCCATTGACTGCAGGCCATCTGTTTCTCAGCCTGGAGGGAAAGAAGTTCTTCTTCCTCCCCGGCAAGGAATGCTTTTGTGTTTTGTTGTGGTACTGTAATAATAACATAATTTAATTTTCTTTCTTAATGCCTTAGAGAGCCTGAGCAGCCTGGAGTGTTGAATTTCTGCCGACAAAGGGGAATGAAGTGTTAATTTCTGCTTACAAGAACAAAAACTCCCGCTTGTGATCTTATTACGGACGTCCGCAGACGTTCCTTAAAAGAAAACCAAAGCGTTCAACCTGTCAGGATAATTTCACTTGCCTGCCCTAATACGCCAAGGGAGAAGGGTGGTGGCTCGGGGGAGAAATCCTAGAACGCCCCCAAGACCTCATTTTACTCCCTCAGTCAACAGAATGCACCATCTAAGCAACCAAGAAGAATTATTTTACACTTATGTAAGCAAAATACAATCCAGAATTCCCCATTATGAGGAATAGATTACATGGTAATGTGCTGTTGTTAGGGTCTCAAGTAAAACTATTCCTTCCTCATACCCTTGTGATCTTCTCCCTGTGGACTGATGATAATGATGATGATGATCTATGGCTTTTCACCCAGGCCAATCTTCAGCAGGAGTAATGTCTAAAGAGCTCCTCTCATCACTCTCATGACAATTAACCAGGTCAAGTACAGCACAAGAGAAGTCCAAAATACAAACCTTCTCTTTCAGTACCATGAACAAGCGTCGTATATTCCAGCATTATGTACGCTGCTCTCAATAATCGCGCTGTTACCTCTGAATGTTTGTGGCAACGCATCTTCTGTCTATGCATTGATATGATTGTATCGTATTTATTGATGATCTGACTGCCGACAAAAGCAGTGGGAGGAGTTCTGAATTGTTTTAGGCAAAAATCTGCTCATAATCAGCAGAATGTTTCAGAATTCATGGGAAGGCGCTTCATATTACATATGGACAATGATCCATATCCGACTGCGAAAACATCCAATGTTTTGTTTTAAGCCGAGAAGTGCAAATCTATGCAATGGCCAAGTCAATCTTCTGCCCTGAATCCGAATGAGCTTGCTTTTCACTTAATGAAGACAAAACTCAAGGGAAAATGCCCCAAAGTTATCTGTATTATTGAGCCTCATATAACTGAGAATCATACGGTAATGTGCTCATATCATTATGATATTTTGCCAGTGTTCATGATAGTAAAGCTGATTGTAGGATAACCAATATAGAAAAATCTTCAATCCACCACATCTATTTGAATATTATAAATGAAGAAGGGAACGCATGTTGAAACAGACTTTTGAGCCAAATGCTAAAATCACTACACAATAAAACATATTTTTATGTGCTGCATTGACCGTACATGGATGAGAATGCTGACATTGAGACAGCGACATTATCAACATTTGATGTGGGTGTATTGATGCCATATGGTATGAGATACATTTGTATCAATATTTAATCTCGCCTATATGTATAATAAGCAAGAGAAAGCTGTCAAGTTCACAAGGTACGACATTTCCTCCAAACAATGTCTATCCCTTTAAAATAAAAACACAGTCACCCAATAAATCACTAGATCGCTAAGCCATTTGAACCAGAAGTACACAGTGGCACTAAAACACTTACACTGTCACTCAGATGAATTTGAATGTTGCAAATATGTTCCCTGCAGTATTCAATACTTCAGTACTTGGTGACAGTTTGTTTAATCCATTGTCCCACAATGCGGTGCACGTCTATGTCCTGCTCTCTGCCCTTCCTCATGAAAGTAATTTACTATAATTACATGGCAAATTGCATCAATTTTTGCAGTGGTGTATATTTACAGGCGGCCCGGTAGTCAAGTGGTTAGCGCGTGGACCTCACAGTGCAGAGGTACTGGGTTCAATTCCAGCTCCGGCCTTCCTGTGTGTAATTTGCATGTTCTCCCTGAGCCTGCATGGGTTTTCTCCGGGTACTCCGGTTTCCTCCCACATTCCAAAAACACGCATGGCAGGCTGATTGAACAGTCCAAATTGTCCCGAGGTACGAGTTTGAGCGCGAATGGTTGTTCGTTTCTGTGTGCCCTGCTATTGGCTGGCAACCAGTTCAGGGTGTGTCCCGAGGTACGAGTTTGAGCGCGAATGGTTGTTCGTTTCTGTGTGCCCTGCTATTGGCTGGCAACCAGTTCAGCGTGTCCCCTGGCTACTGCCCGAAGATAGCTGCGATAGGCTCCAGCCCCCCCCCGCGACCCTAGTGAGGACAATACGGTTCGGAAATGAATGAATGAATGAATGAATGAATGAATGTATATCTACAGTCTATAGAGGGTGTCATATTTTCCCACAATCCCTGGTCAAGCATATTTCAGCAACGGTTTCAATTCAACTTTGGTGATGTTTTGACTCCCTGCATGGAACAACTGCGTCCTCAAGTGGTCAAAGTGGACAACAACAAGCAACGCACGCGACACGCGCGTGCGCGCACACGCACACACACACGCGCACAGTCGCACACACTAAACTTTGTTTTGATTATTAATATTCTAACACAATATTCAGCATTGATTTCTACATGGTGGTTTAGTCTAGGGATAAAAATAAACTTAATGATGTGTCACTTGATAACGAGTAGAATGGGGAATTTTTGAACCGTGTCCAATGTGGCTCGTTTTGTGTACAGTACGTACTCTTTTTTTAGTGGGCGGGACTTGGGATTCTCGACCCTCGCAATGGCTGCTACCTCAACGTGGGCTCGTCGTGGACGGAGATTCGCAACCGTGGTGGGCTCTGTGGTGAAATGCAAAGCCTACACACATACCGGATTCAAATCACACTATGATGCCCTGGTCATTGGTGGAGGTGAGGTCTGAGGAATTTTGGTTTTGTTGGGCTTTGCAACATTTAATGCAACGTTTTTATACAAATCTACAGCAAATGCAATGCACGATTAGTCATTTCTTTTTCAACCTTGTCTTGTGGAAAACAAGCTCTTTGTTTAATGTATGAATGTGTGAACGCTGTGCAAAGTTAAGCTCCAACTTCACTAGTGTGGGCCACTTTAATTTTGGGCTGAATTGAAATGGATTGGAAAACAACTCGTGGAGCTTAATTTTATACACTCGCGATGGTATATGCTAACTTAATTCTGTTCTTCCTTTTTTTTCTTTATGTCACAGGACACAATGGACTGGTGTCAGTGAGTTCACATTTTCCCCATAACACTGTTGTGGCCCTTGTGATTCAGGGTCAAAGGTACTACAGTATTTGTGTGCATGTGTGTGTTCATGTGCGTGCGTGCGTGTGTGTGTGTGTGTGTGTGTGTGTGTGTGTGTGTGTGTCTCTACACGTAAGGCTGCCTACCTTCAAAAGGGAGGTTTACAGACAGCAGTGCTGGAGCGCAGACACGTGCTGGGAGGTGCAGCAGTGACAGAAGAGATCTTTCCCGGTAAGACGCCTCCGTCATCTGTACAGAGGATCCTCGGCTGCATTCTGGATTGTGTAGTGTCCAGTAAGCATACGTTTGGGCTGCGTGAAATACCACTTTTGTGCATTGCAGGTTTCCACTTCTCCAGGTGCTCCTATCTGCTGAGTTTATTACGGCCGCACATTTATGCAGACTTGGAGCTGAAGGTAAACAACGCGGCCTTAAGAAATCGAGCGATACTGTATTTTATTGAACGACCCGGTGTGTCTTGGATTCTCAGAAACATGGGCTGAAAGTGTATATGAGAGATCCAAATGCTTTCACCCCCATGTTGGAGGAAGGGTTAAGAGGTGGCCCACCAAGATCACTTACACTGGGCTCGGATCTTGCTGAGAACCAGAAGGAGATTGGCAAATTTTCCCAGAAAGATGCAAAGGTGATTCAAGCATTATGACGAATGCATGCTTTGTTTTATTTCCATGCCCTACTGCATATGAATCAGCTTGAAACTTCTTTGCAACCAGGCTTTTTCAGACTTTGTTTTGCACCTTGAGAAGCTAGCAGGCGCTATCCACCCACTTCTGGATGCCCCTCCTGTTGACATTCCGGGTGTCACAACTGGCTCATTGAAGAGGAGACTCGCTGCTGCTAAAACACTGAAGCCTGTTGTCAAATGTGGTGTGTGGCATCCCTTGGAAATCCTTTTAAACATAGATGTCACAAAAATGAGTCACCGTTTTGTGTGTGTTTGTGTGCGTGTGTGTGTTTTAAACTATTCTAGGGTTGAAATTAGGTCGAAACATTCCAGAGTTCTACGAAATCATAACAGCGCCAATCAGTAAGGTTTGTCATGATTTATTGATCTGAGTATTTACTGCTGCCTGTAGGTGGCGTCATAACGCAGCTCATGTTTTCTCGTGGTAGATCCTTAATCGATGGTTTGAGTCGGAGCCCCTGAAAGCTACTCTGGCTACGGATGGTGTGATTGGAGCCATGACCAGTCCCAGCAATCCTGGCAGTGGGTGAGACAACATACTGTATTAACGAAATGGACACGCCCCAAAAGTTGGAGAGTTTGGAGATGAGGACAAGTGTGGTCGATTAAGGAATGGCAAGAGGGTCCTATTTTACTTGTTTGGGTTTCCTTTGGCTCTTCTTATAAACAGTGTATGATCCAATCGAGCCACTCTGAAAGGAATTTTACACGTACATGTTGTAGGTATGTGCTCTTACATCACGTGATGGGAGAGTTGGAGAAGGCGAAAGGTGCCTGGGGTTACGTTGAAGGCGGCATGGGAGGCGTGTCTAAGGCTTTAGCCAACGCCGCCCGATCTTATGGCGCAGACATATTCACCCAAAAGGTAACCTTTAATGACACAAAGGCATTCGCCACTCAGGCCAATGTGTCACGACTGCATAATTATCTCCAACTGTGATCTTTTCTTGCAGGATGTAGAACATGTTCTTGTTGACTCGGATGGTGCTGCGAGGGGAGTTGTGCTGAAGGATGGCACAGAGATTCACAGTAGAATTGTACTTTCAAATGCGACCCCTTATGTCACGTTCAAGAACCTCATGCCACAGGTTGAAAAAAAAAATATTAAAAATTAGCAATAATAATGTCTGCACAAGATGGGTTTTTTTTCAATTTCCTGTTTTTTTTAAACATTTTTATAGGGTGCCCTCTCTGCAGAGTTCTTGAAAGCTGTCGATCAGATCGATTATACCTCACCTGTCACCAAGATCAATGGTAAATAATATTTGCGTCTTTTAAAATGCAACTGTCAAATCGACTGTAAATTAAAATAACATTTTAATAATGTATCGCTCTTGTCCAAATATTGAGTTTTCAATTATTGAAACAGACAAATGAAGGCAATGTCACATTGCTTGCTAATTCAACAGAGGCTTCATTCCATGCCATGTCAGCCCTTGCTGGCTCCACACGGTTTTAAGAGTGACTTTTCCCTTTTCTTTTTTTCACCCCCACAACCCTCTTCTACCTTTTTATTAATAGTGGCAGTGGACAAGCTGCCAAATTTTCTGGCAGCTCCCACACCAGACAATAAACCAGGACCTCACCATCAGTGCTCCATTCACATCAACTGTGAGAGTGTCGACATACTGGAGGCGGCTTATACGGAAGCCATGAATGGACGTCCCTCAACAAGGCAACCTGTCTCATTATTTCACCAATACCCTGAAATGACACATGCCAAGCAGTCAAATCAGTTTTTCTTGTGTTTTGTCCTTAGGCCTATGATCGAGATGACCATCCCGTCTGTATTGGACCCCACATTGGCGCCCCCTGGCAGTCATGTGGTGTCAATGTTCACACAGTTCACCCCCTTCCACATCGAGGACAGAGAGTGGACTGAAAAGGACAGAGAGGCCTTTGCAGATAATGGTTCGAAGTACTGGCAAAAAATTCACCACACAAATCAAAGTAGTGTCTGTCATATACAGTATATATGTCACTCAATTTCCTCAAATTGTCCTCACTTAACTGCCTAGGTTTGATGAAATTATTCAAATCAGTCATTAGTTTGAGGTTTATTTTGGAAAAAGGGAGTAAAATGAATTTGTTTGTTATATGTATGAAGTTTGTGAGTGACAGATTAATTAGAGGGTTGGCTCCATTAGTTGTAATTCAGTCTGCCACTGTAACCACTGTCATTTTCGAATGCGCCCTACAGAGGTATTCTTCCTGTCACTCATAGTAATATTATTTGAACTGGAACCTGTTTTAGTCTAATCTTATTAAGTTATTAAAATGCATCTATGTTTGTTTCATTCAGTATTTGACTGGGTGGAGAAATACGCCCCTGGATTTAAACAGTCTGTGGTGGGCAGGGACATCCTAACCCCGCCTGACCTGGAGCGTATTTTTGGGCTCACCGGAGGGGTAAACACTTGTGATTTGTTTGACACGGGCAACTGTTCAAACACGCCAATGTAGTTAAATGTCATTCGACTCTGCATCGAGTCAGCATATTTGCTCCTTTACTGTACTCACAAAGTGGATACTGTTGATTTTATGCCAAAAGCACAGAAAATCTCATCTCTGCTTGACAGAATATCTTTCATGGATCAATGTCACTAGACCAGCTGTACCTAGCACGACCATTGCCCTCTCTCTCAGACTACCGTACACCAATTAAAGGCCTGTATCTTTGTGGCAGTGGCAGTCATCCAGGTTTGCTTAGAACACTCAAGTGACTGCTGTCAGATTCCCAAAATATTCACGCAACATAATTTTTTTTTTAGGTGGAGGTGTGATGGGGTCTCCTGGCTGGAATGCTGCACTGACTGCCATGGCTGACCTGAAACACCACTGACAAACTATTACAATGTGCAGTAAAAACACTCCAGGCACTCCTATCTGATTAGGTGCTATGCCATGCACACTTTTTCATACAAAGCTAAATCATTAACACATAGTTCGCACGACTGACAAGACGCCTCGCTAATCTTGAAAATCCATGTATGATTGACGGACATTATAATTGCATCCAACTACATTGCATTTTTTTAACACCAAAACTTCTTAACATCAGCTGGTATATACTGCCAATGTGTTTATCATTAAAATTTAGATTTGCCCCACCCTCCCTCAAAAAAAAAACAAAAAAAACTGTGAATAGGTGAATCTGTGTATGCCAAACTGAGTATCCCGGGGTCCATTGTAATTTTAATTGTGTATTAATGCTACTGGACACTAGTGGGGAAAAAAGTGAAATCATTTCATGTGGGATAGTGTAATATTGCCACACACAAATAAATATGTTTTTAAAATGTCATATGGATGTACCGGTACTCTATATATATAATGCATGCTCAATACTATAAAATGAAAACTAGTACCAACATCATTTCTCATCATTGCCAAAACATGTGCGTCTGTTGCGTTTTTAATGTGAAATCAAGTAAATAAAGCTGAATTGAATTTTACTAGCACTTGTCCTTATTACATGTAAAACATGGAGGCAGCAAATATTCAGGTTGGTTACATGCCAGGCTGATTTTCTTTCTGAGTGGTTCAGCTTGCCTGACCACTTGTTGCCAGACAGATTTAATAGTGCTCAATCTTTTTTTTACCAGGAGGTCATTTCTCCCAGTTAAAAGTAACTGGACAAACTATGACACACACTTTGCAATAGAAAAGAGAGGCTGTTCCAGGGTCTTCAAGTAGAATAATTCAAGGTTCCACTGAGAGTTGATCTCAGATCACTGGATCCAAAGCCCAGAGTGCTGCCCATCACACCATGGAAACCATGAGGTTTGTCCTGTGTGTCCACTTGTGCCCTCTTCCTGAAAGAAACACGAAAGCTGGATGAACTAAAATTCAGTTTGAAAGGTAAAAGCACCCCTGCGAATCTTGTGAGGATAAAGCGGATCAGAAAATGGATGGATGGATGGATGGAGGTAAAAGCACACCACCATAATATACTGGTTATAATTCACATTTCCATTTGAAATGTTTGCTGTGTGGATGTAGACTGTATTTGATTATGGACTATACTTGACGTTTGAACTCACGCTAGAGTTCTAACCATGACACCATGGAACCATAACCAATGACCGATTTTGACAACGATATGCCCGATTCAGCCCATCAGGTCTGCCAAGTCTAATAAAGAGCAATGTGTAGTAGTATTGATTAATAGACACAACCGCATCACGAGGATGTATTCACTTGGAAAGAAAGAAGAAAGGGCAGTATCTGCAGGATCTGGTGAGAATTATTATTATTTTGGCAACGTGTATTCCAAAATGTGATCTTATCAAAATGGAATGTTGCTATTATCAGTGCATTGGAATGAGAACTATGTGAGACCGGGTTGGGGGGGCGGGGGAGACAAGGTGTTACTGCGCCTTTAAGACGCCGCTCGAGCTCGTCAGGAAGCGGCTGGAGACTCAATCGCCTCCGGCAAGGATACACTCCCACTCCGAGACGCCGCCAATCCCGACGCCACGGTTGTCCGGTGTCCACGCCGTCCCTAGTCCGTCTTCAAACTGATTCTTCGGTGGGGCAACTTCGGGGCACGAGAATGCTGGATGGTTGCGCTCATGAAAATCACCCGAGACATATGTCGCCTGTTGGGGCTCGCCAGCGGTAAGACACAGTTTACCTCAAACTTTTTTGAAAGTCGACCAAAAGTGAGCAAACACTCCTTTCGAAGCCTTCGGCGAACAAGAGCCACTAGACGGACTCCTAACTCGTCGTTTTATGTTTGGAACGTGGAGATAAAAATGTGTTTTAAGATGAGTTCGCGGGTGGGACAATGCCAGTTACACCCTTTTCCTCGAACCACCTTTATCAGTGCATGCCATAAAAATGAGCTAATGCACTTCTATAGATGGGCCGAATGAGATAGGCCGAATGTAGGGTAATGAAATATTCAAGTAGATAAATATGTAGATTCATACTCAAACAAGAAGGATGAAGGGAGTGAGGGGAGAGGAGAGGAGAGGCACCACGTTGGAATGATAACAATGCCTCAAATCGTTGTCTGAGGCCTGCAGGCAAGTACAAAAAAAGTAAGGACGTTGGCTGTAATGCAGTCATAGAATGCTGTCATCGGGTGATGAACGAAAGACACTACAAAAAATTGAATAATTGATGTTATTATCGTTTTAGAGGTGCAATGATTAATTGACGACATCGATTCTGAAAATGATCTCTGATGAACGATGAATCCTTTCAGTCTCTCAACAGCCAATAATCTCAGATTTATGTAGTCCTCCATGAAAGCAGACTACTGTAATTCTCTTTGTGTTGAGTCAAAATAAAATATCTGCAATAATCATAATTTTTGGCCATTTTGATTTCGTAGCTGCAGTTACATGAACGTTTAGTCATTTTTCATACTACAGTATTGTAGTGTAGTGTGTGTATGTAAAGTCACACTTGTCACACAAAAACTCAGGAACTAATTCTACCATGAGCCACATGTGTCATCCAGCGTGGTCGTGTCCGAAGCTCAAACCGACGTTACCAATGTGACTCGAGTTGAGAGTTGAGTTGGCATTCTTTTCACACACTAGGTTTCGTGAACTCGGCCTGTGCAGTGCAATGCTGTCCAAGATGGTAACGCATCAACAGTTGCCTCTATAGCACACACCCCAGGAATTCATTCCAAGAGAAGAGTCTATGAATACGAATGAGAAGAACAAAAACGCTTGTCACAGCCGACTCTCACACTCATCTAACACTAATCTAACGCTATCATCATGCCTGTGCCTCACTCTCCAGGCATAACCACTCTACCCATGTTTGATCCAACTATGAGACAAGCATAAAACTGGATTGACCTGAAATCGATTCAAAAAGACACACGAGTGAGATGCGGGGATGATGTGCTCAAGAGTTATCTGTTACTCTTTTGCTAGTCACTTGTAAAACGAGTTCAATAAACAATCTGTGGAGTGTGCATACGCTCCAAGAGTATGCTGTTGTGTTTTTGCGTGACTAGAGTGACTGGACGTATTAACATTGTATGAATCAATGAATGATTCTTTGGAAACAGGTTGCAGGATGAGATATTCTCGATTAGAATTTTTCCCCTGGATGTTTTTGTTTCATTGCATTTTTTTTTTGTCTTTTAACGGTTTAATCATAATTTTTTTTCAGTAACACAAAAATGTGGAGAAAAGATCAGACATTTTTCAAAACCCATTTAACATTCCAAATCATCAAATATACAACACTTGTTGATGCTGTGAAAGGCTTTACATTTCTGATGTCTTCTCACAAACACCTGTGGTAGGTTTTTACAAAATACTTGCTGTAGCTGTAAAACATTTTTTCCCCCTTTCAATAAAAACGAAAACATAACGCACAAAGTTTCTGTTGTACAAATCACACCAAATTAGGAGTTTAAAGGACCTCAAAGTTCTTGTCGCAGACTTTTTGAATTGTGCATTCTTTTAGGAACGAGCCTTTCTTTCAGCCAAATACTCTCAGACCAGGAGAGACAGAGGTGCTTTTGTTGCTGCTTGAAAGCGTGCTACAAGAACCTTCCGCTAAAATAATACAAAAACGAAACCGAAAGTATCCGAGTCGATCGCCAGACATGGAATGCTGGCATTCTCTTAATGCTAAGGTTTTCCGATTAAAGACAATTCAAATGGGCAACATTGATCAGTCCACCCAATCATACAAACGAAACAATTTACATCGAGATGCGGGACTGCTGCAGAAAGCCTGACATTGTCTCAAGGGTCACGTTTTCATCTAGTACTATTTCACCCCACTTGAACAAAAGGAAACCTGACATTACACCCATTCTCACGTCTCGGTGTGTTTTGACGTCCTTTTAGTGCCTCGCTGTCATCTGCGGGACTTTCACAGTGGTGTCTCTGAGAGGAAAGTTTTCAATGTCAAACACTGCTGCGGCTTGGCGCTGACCAAGTGTTCTAGTTCAGTTTCCTGTGAATATGTCAGCCTTCCTGGGTATTTGGATAGAAAACTATGACCTCATCTCTGATATCTCCCAAGATGCGTCATCAGAGGTCATTGAACTTGAATACAACAAGGAAGTCCCATGTTTATCTGGCATCAAGGTGTCCAGGTAATCTTGCTATCTGAGCCAATCAATCTGGAATTTACAAAATGTAGTTTTCCACCACGCAATATGTACATTTCAGTTAAGTCTTCATCACAGCTTGCATTGGTATGAGTTATACTTTTTCGACTGCAGCATAACCTGCCGAGAAATTTTATAAAGATGACTGGAACAAAGTTCCGTTTCCAGGCCTGCAGTGTACTCCTTTTAGATATCATAACACTAGTTAGTCTTTCTTACGCTCACTCATGCATCCTGTATTTATTTACAAAACTGAAAAAGACACTTTTGCATTGCGTGAATCGGCTTTTTTTTCCTCCCCTGGCCTCATCCGACTCGATTGTGATGCTGTCATGATGACAAATCTGTTCACAGACAGACTGACAGAACCAGACAAAGTTGCGAAAGGCACAAGTGTGCAAATTACTAGTTTGGTAGGCGTGTCTCACACACTCGGGCAGATGTACACTGAGTGCCGGCACTTTTCCATTAATTGGTGAAAACAAGAGCAAAATAATCGAACGTAACCCAAATTCCATATGCCATACTGCGTTTTAGGTTACCAAATAGAATTTTAGAAACAAAACTTTAAAATATAATTACCGACTTCAGTGCCTTCGCTTATTTGGAAAGTGTTTCAAGTGTGTTTTCATGTGGACAGAGCGTTAAAATACTGTACTGAAATAAGCAGTTTGTTGTAGCATACAGCACGGACATAATGATCCTTTCTACCCTACAGGTCCGCCTCCACAGCAGCAGGAACAATCGCTGGACTGTGGTGCCGCATCCCCTGATGATGCTGGCGCTTTGTCGCAGGTAAAGAAACGGTGTCAGTGCTGGCAGGGTGCTGTCAGCACTACATAGTGAAAAGCTTCATAGTGCCACTCTGACCGTCCGTGTGTGCCTGCGTTCAGGATGCATTAAATGGCGACGAGGATCTGAGTGAGGAAGAGAAGGTCAGACGCAGAGCAGAGCGACGCAGGGCCAAGAGAAAGGTTAGTGCACACATTTTGCTCCTTTTGAACATTGCTGTGGTAAGCATTGCACGATATCTTCCTCCAGTGTGAAATGTTGCCAAACTTTGGGCATTCTTTGTCTTTTGCGCACTTTCTCCTGGCTCACTGGCATCACGCCGATTTGTTTCTACACGCACTGGTGCGTGTGACTGCAGTGCCATTAGTCCGTGTGGAAAAATCATCCCTGCAAATATTTTGCTTCACTATTCTTTTTGTGTGTGTTTCAATTCCCGGTATCGATTTTACATTTATTTATTTATTGTTTTACTGCCACTTCAACTTTCAAATGTCTTTCCAGCGCCGTCGAAAACGTAAGAAGCCAGAACAGGTGAAACAAAGCGACAAAGACGAAGAGGTAATCGTGTTTTTTTTTTTACATCTGATTTTGCTGTACCACATTGATTAATAATAACTTGGTCCTCCTCGCTAGGCTGAAGACGGCGCAGCCGGCGACTCGGCATTGGATGACAGCGATTCGGAAGTGGAAGCTCACGTAGGGGGGCAAACACATCTGCAAAAGGCCGACAAAAAGCATGCAAAACCAGCTGCCTCACACAAGCTCACTACCTCCAAGGCCACAGCTCCCTCCAGAGAGCGTCAGAAGGCCACATCACCTGAAGAGGTGTGGGCATGTTCACCTATTATGACAGTCCTTAAACCAGAGTCCCCCCCACTACCCCCCCCACCCCCAATTTCCCAGCCCTCTCCTTCCCTGCCCAATATGACTTACTCAGTCACTAAGTCTTTATACAATCTCGCTGTGGCGCACAGGAGCAAGAGTGGGACGTGAGCAGCGCCTTCTTTGCCAACGCTGCCAGCCACATCAAGCCTAAAGGAACATGCCGCAAGTCCAAAGAGAACAAAGAGAACGAGGCCAGAAAGGAGGTACTTGACTTGTCATCTCACGTGATGAGGCGTGTGTGTCTCAATGTTTGTGTGGCACTGATGTGTTTGTTCCTCTGGGTGGTGCAAAGTCTGATGTCTAAAAAAATAGTAAAATAAAAACAATAAAACAAGACTTTACACCACCTTTAAATGTTGCAGCTGGAGGGTGTGTACGCGTTTTTGGGATGGGCATTCGACTACATTTCCATGACAGGCTATGGGACAAAGTCATGATGAATAGATTTTTTTTTTCCGGGAGTCCTTTCTCTAAATGATATGACTTATGTTGCATGAAAGCGGAAACATGTTTCACAAAGGAGGAGCTGCGTCATAGCATGAGTACAGCTCAACGTGCCACAGTCTATTTTGGCAGCAAACCAGTTAAGACTGAGTCACCAGGATGTCTAAACATGTGCTTTAAGACACGATTACTCGATAACCAATTCCACACAATTCTTAATGAGCCATCGTGCCTATCCGTAGCATAGACTTTAATATTGTTGTCAATTATTTCGGCAAGTGAAGTTGTGGTGGAGTCGTTAGCACGTCCGACTTACACTTCTGAGGTTTAAATCAGGGCTTCCGCCTTCCTGTGGATGTGCTGAGGTTGCATGTTCTCTGGTCGTGCAGCTCCCTAAAGGAACTAGCCCCAAAAGATACCAGAATCTAAATTTAATCATGAATCATTTTGGAGACGACGTTTGATTTAAAATATCATCCTTCATTTGTTTGTGTATTTTCGGCATGGTGATGCGCAAGTTAAATAAATGTCGATCAAAACTATGCGTCGTCAAGAGTGAATTATTTTTTGCGTTTGGAGATCTGCCATAGGCCGTTCACCAATACGCTCCTTTTGGCAGCGACTGCAGTGCATATCATTATTCTTTATGCTGTACGCTATCTGCCTATCTGGATGTATGCATTTTCAGCAGTGAATTGAAATGATGTCGATGCCTTTGCAGACAAAGGTAACTGACATCACGACGAAGAAAAGCACATCACTTGCTGGTAAATAATGACTGAAAATACGAGTAACATTCAAGCCCGTTCAGTTTTCAGATTGGGATTGTGCAGTTGCATAGTCACTGACAAGCACTTTTTTTTTTAATGCAGAAAAAGGAATCAAGCTCGTGCAAGAGGGGCAGTACTCGCAAGCAGCTCGCATGTTTACAGAAGCCATCAAATGTGATCCAAATGATTATCGGTGCGTCCCCTCATCCGTACTTGTATTTATTCCTTTCTTTCTTGAGTATCTACTTTTAAACATTTATTTGTCAATGACAAAGAAATGGCGTGCTTGCTGGAAATGTATGTTGTGCTTCAAAATGATGTTGCTGCAGGTTCTTTGGGAATCGGTCTTACTGCTATTACTGCTTGGAGCAGTACTCTGAGGGCTTGGCAGACGCCGAGCACTCCATCCAGCTAGCTCCGGAATGGCCCAAAGGACACTTCCGCAAGGGCAGTTCTCTCATGGGCATGCAGGTGGACTCTCGCGCCACACTCGCGCGACGTGACTTCGAGGTTTTTCGTGAAAGAATAATCGGTTGACGACAGTACGTGAATGTGTCTTAGCGCTATAGTGAGGCGGAGAAGGCCATGGAGCAGGTGCTCAAACTGGACAAAGACTGTGAAGAGGCAGTGAATGAACTCTACAACTGCAAAGTGCTGCAATTGATGGTGGATACCCATGAAAGTTATTGCCTTTTTTTAAAAATGATGAAATTGTCGGAAAACATGCTACTTGATTGTGCTTCAGGAGTTTGGATTTGAAGAAGTGCAGTGTGCGTCGCTTTTGGAGAAATTCTCAACGGTGCAAGCTGTTTTGTCATCTTATTTCGATGCTGCTGGAGGTTAGTTCACGCTCATGTCACATAGCAAAGAATAATTTTGGACGTCATCGATATATCATGCTTTTGTTTCTTTACTTTGCAGCTACAAGCCAAGATCAGTCACTTGTACAACAAGGGTAACGTGATATTAAAACTTGACATTGGTTGACACAGTTGATGACATCTGACAATCAGTAGACATGCATGAGACAAATTGTATTATATTTGGGGCAGGTGGGAATCATTTTATATTCCCTCTGTTTTTCCACCAGCCCTTGCCCATCTCTATGGGTGGGAAATGTGACGACGGAGTTGACCGAAAAAGACCTAAGGGATCTTTTTAAAATGTACGGTAAAAGTTATCGTTTCTATTTTATGGCAACCCTATGTAATCATATGACCTTCATCATTTGGATAATACACTGCCTTGTACATTAAGAGAGGAGATTTGCCTTGCTGTCATTAACACCTCAATCTGTACCCTCTGCCATAGAGGTTAACATGCTAACTGTCCTGTTTATAGTTGCATGCAACGCTTGTGCAAAAAAAAATAAAATGTATGTATAGGTCACATTGATGATGAAAGAAGTTTTTAAATGATTTGTGTTGGTCTCCTTTTTTACATCCCGGTCTCTAAAACATGGCGATTGAACAAGGGTGTGGAGACGTTTCATAGTCACTTTAAATACAAAATGTTGTTTTCTAAATCTAGTATTTGACCAACTGCTGGTGTTCTTTACATGGCAGGTATGGCGAGATTGAGAGCATCCGTGTGCTGTACGAGAGGTTTTGCGCCTTTGTTAATTTCAGGAATGCCAGCGACGCCGCCCGCGCCATGGACAGACTCAACGTGAGTGCTATGCGATTTACGCTCTCTTTTCAACGCGGTCACATAATAAAGGCCATTTACATTTACCCTCACTCAGGGCTATTTTATTGAGAATACACGGTTAGTGGTGCGCTATCCGGACCGTCGCCCTCACAGAGTCCTTCCTACTCCACTCAGTGTCACGCAGCAGGTGGCCGCTGCTGCTGGGTAAGAAGCACGCCATTGTACAGTGGAGCCTTGACTTTTGAGATGAATTCATTCTCGCTAGTAACGCGAAGTCACTCAATCATCTTCTTGTTGAAATGAATGGAAATGTCATTAATCCATTCCAGCCCCACCCAAAAAACACCCAACTTTTTGTAATGTGTAAACAAAGAAACTAGCACTCTACAGTATTGTGTGTTGTAAGAACATAAATAAGAAATGGTTACATAGAATACTAAATTACTTAAATTACTAGAATACAAAATTAAACAGTTTATCAACCAAAGGCCAATAGAATACATACATAGATTTAATTATTAAACAGAAGAGGTCTTTTGCAATCAAGCTGCAGTAATTATTATTATTATTTTTTTTGCTGAGCATCATAATGTTAGTTTTGTTAGCCTTGTAATAACATTTATTTTATGTGTTAACATGAAGCTAGTGTGCTAATGTTTTATGGTCAATACACAATGGGGAGTGGCAGCCAACAGCTTGAAACAAACATTTGGCTTCTTTTGCTCTCCAGAATTGCTCACGATCTCTTGCTTGTTGTGAAGTTTGTTAATATTGTATAACTCAAAAATTTCCCTGCAACTCCAAACAAAAAATTGCCAGTGTCTTGGCTTCTTTCTGGAAAAAAAAACAACTCACAAGTCAGGTCATTCATATGTCAAGGTACACCTGTTTTTTTTCTTTTCTTCCCTTTAACTTGTATACTTAAGAATTATTGACCTGTGTTCCCCTCCTCTGTTCTCAGTCCACGGCGGCGAGGCCCCGTGAACGGAGACGAGTGTTACTTCTGGAGAACCACAGGCTGCCATTTCGGAGACAAGTGTCGCTACAAACACATTCCCGATCAAAAAGGAAATGACAGGAAGCCGTGGCTGCCTTAAACACGAGCTTCTTAGTAGTTTACAGAAATCCAGGGCACACCGTCGAAACAACTGGACTGTACGGTACAAAGCGGAGCAGCGTCTTTCGGCTAGTATGTAACATACCCTGGTAAAAATGGAGCACTAAAGTCAAGGTCAGTACCAGCACTCAGGTTCAAAAGCATGAGAAGTCAAGCATGTGCCACAATGCCCTGGTAATGGGACGACTTGGAGCACAAAACAAGGGAGTAACAACATTGCCTCATGCTCACATGATTGCACGGGCCCTGTGCCTTAAGAGGTCCAAGCAAACCTTGCCGACACACGGTCCCGTGTTTTCTATTTAGTTTTCTTTTGTCTAAAGTTGATACACGACAACCGTCGCGCATCTTGTATCTTGTAAGGCCACCCTTAAAAGAAAGACATGGAAAAATTACAAGTCAAGTCAAGTTACAGGACTAAAATTTGGAACATTACGAGGGCGGGATTAAAATTTGAAAAGAAAAAATGTTTTTTTCTTGACTCGCGTCCAAACATTGTCATCATTGCCATGTTTATTTTTTTCTCATAATATCCAGATTTTGGTCTCATAAAATGAAAGCCTTTTGTGATATTATGACGATATTCTTGGAAAATTTACTTTTTTCTCGTAATATAACAACCATTTATTTTGTCAAATAAGTGGCTATTTTGAGAAACAGCCACGTTTGGAATTACTATTTTCCGTATAACTATTACTTTATTCTCATAAAACACATTTTTTCTCTCATGACAATTGATTTGCTCTTGAAGTGCCTTTAGATTCTCAGTTCAGATGTGAAATGACTTTATTCTTGAACTATAACAGATGTTTTTTTCTCATGTAATGTTTCCATTTTACTCTTGTAATTCCTTGACTTGACCCCATTCTTGATTTTGTTTTCAATATGGCCCTAATACAGTGTGGAAAAAGCAGGATCAAACTTTAAGACTTTTAGTTCTCATCATCAGCCTCTCCTTAAAATTGGACTCAACTTTTTGTGGTCATCTCCCAATCCAACATCATCATTTTTTGTCAGAACTCCAAATAAGGAAACAAATTAAAACAAAAACTACAGGGACCCGATACTGATCCTTGTATCTTCGCCTTCTTTTTAATTATTATTTTTTTATAAAATGCAGTGTCAACACATCACTGCCGAATCTATGCAAAAGAAAAATGTAGACTTTTTTACTGGACAAAAGCATGCTCACACACAAACACACACACACACACTCTGTCTGGCCACGACACTGTAGATCCGCCCTGTTACTGTGTCGCGTAAAGTCGGTAGGGACGATACGTTTGTTTTAGACGATGCAGTTAATGCAAAGCAATGTTTGTGATCGGTTAGTATTTTGTTGAACCAAAGAATCCAGTGTGTCTAAGTGAAACAAAAAAGCCTTTGCGTCAACACTAGTGCGTTAAAATTGGTATCATCCAACAGCAGCCTAACTGCCATTTCCAGTTTAAATCCACACTACATTCAGAAGTAAAAGTGACAGTATTTATTTCATATTTATAAATGTTCTTGTTTTTTTTATGAGAGTCCTGTCACATGATATAGATTAATTTGAACAAATGTGTTTAGTACAAATTGTTTTGATGTTAGATGAGCATTCTTACTAAGCACACTTTAATGCTAACACTGTTTGTGAGATTTCTGCTCCTCTTTAGTTATTTTCTGAAAAATCAATTAATTTGATACCAGACATGATCAACTGTCACATTTGTTTAATATACGTATTACATGCTTCAATGTTATCTGCACATGTTTTAAGTTCTACGTTTCTTGGCTTCATTGTCTCACCCATTTTCCAAGAGTTGTTTCAGGAAAAGGCATTTTACATTTCAATGCACACATTCTGTCTCCTAGGCACTGCGTTGTTGTTGTTAATCTGTTGAATATTTCGTATTTTCGTCACTGCACTGCAATTAAGAGTGTTTTGTATTTAATAAACGGTTTTCAACTCCTAATGTTCGCTGTCAGGAATTTCCTTGTGATGTTTCTCGTTTCCGCTGGGTGGCAGTGTTTCACATGCTAAATTTCCACGTGTTCCTCATCTCATTCGGTTAAAAGAATGCCCCCACGCCCAACCGGAATGCAACATTCCTATGCATTCAGTTCATTCTTAACACCAAAACCACAGCATAACAGAACACTGTTTTAGTGATACCCATGGATTTTTTTGCGATATGTGGGAAAAGCACAAAGGGAGGGAAAAGCAACTCGGGAGAAATGAAAGGAAGAAAGGTGTTTGTTTTGCCACAAATGCCACTTAATGCTGTGTTATTACTCCTGTGACTTTTATGTGCACATCTGAGTCTGAAAAGCAATAAATAAACCGGTTACTCCTGTTACTGTACAATATACTCCTGCTAAAAGGTTTGGACTGGGAGGAAAAGGCACACTAATTAATAACTAGTAGTTGCACATGACCATTTTTTTATATAGGCTACAATCCAAAACTGATGATGTTGAAAACTCATGATTGATATATTCTTACCTTAACATCTATGAGGCACATTTGCAAGATCGAACAGACATCGATGTTGCACAAGAAGGCCTGACTCTGGTCACTGCTCCAATTCATCCCAAAGGTGATATATTTGGTTGAGGTCAGGACTCTGGAGGCCGGTCAAGTTCCATGACTTTATGGACCTTGAACTGTTTTGCACGCATTTTGCTTTTTAACATTCCAAAGACGAAATGCTACCTTGAAAACGAAATAAACCACTGGATGTTAAAATGGCATGATGGACGGGCACCGTTTAAATGGAAAAAGAGGCTTGTTGAAGGCAGGTGACTTACAGAGGCGTGTAAGTGTAAAAAGAAGTTAAACACCATTGAAAAGGTTGGGACAAGGTGACTTAATCCGTCACGTTTACATAATGCAATTGTCATAAATTTTTACGGACATGGAAAAAAGAATAGTTTCCCAACTACTGTGACTTCGTAAACCTCTGTAGATGAAATATATACCTCTATTGTGTTATTGTCTATTTACGTGTCGCTGTTGCTCCACCATACGTGTTCAAATATCAGTTGTATAAAGGTTTCAACAGTGTGACTGTCAATGCCAAGTGTTATACCGTCAATGGCATTTTCCATTAGGTGTTAGCTTTAAGTTTATGTGGGCATTGAAAAAAAAATACACGTGGCATTCTTTTATTTTAATGTTTAGTTTTACAGTAACCTTGGGTGGCACTAAACAGCTTCATGTCTCTTCTTTTTGTTTGTTTGTTTGTTTGTTGAAAAATGCCAAACTGCTGCTTATTGAGAAGTGAGTTGAGTTCACTGCCTCATACAGTACTGATTTATTTGAAATGTTTTCGCTCGCAAGTTGAAGCAAAAAAATTGTCTGTGTCCCTCACAATGCACAGCTGTACCATGTGTATGACTTTAGAGGCATGTTTTTGTTAGAAATGCTCATCCAATTCCAGGAGTATGTTGACCTTTGAGGCTCCACTGTACACAATCTTGCACAAGTGCATTCCCCCCCCCTCTTTGCTCTTTGATTTTAATGTAAAGTCCAACAAACCAACTTTTCAGAGGGCGGTGGACTGCGGTCATGTGGAAAGGCGGCTTGTTTATTGTTGGAGAGCATGTCTGCATTTGATGCCCCCACAGATTGCGGCAAGGGCACAGCAAGTTTGGTTGTTATAATTAGAGAGGTCAAAAAAGAGAACGACAGCACCGTGTAAAGTGGTTTGCATGTGCGCCTCACAGTCTCAAGTTCAGAGACCGGCCTTGCGTGGAGAGTGCATGTTCTCCCTCGTGTGTGTGTGTGTGTCAGTGTGTGTTGAGATGCAGCATCCATACAACATGCACAGCACTGCCATTTTTAGCCCAACACTTCCTTTTTCGTTTTATTTCCATACCTCACTCACTCCTTTCCGCTCTCTGATTTGGTCTCGCTAATAGGGGGGTCTGCTTTTCCTATATGGCTTTACCAGTCAGGGCGGGACCATCGGCTTGCCACCCATTTCCCACCATCACGTGCACTCACGCACACAAGCATCCCAATTACAGCCTTTTTACACATGTAAAAAAAAAAAAGTCACACGTGCAACACAGTAACGTAGAAACTCTTCATGGACGTGCAGTGCATCTAAGAATAAACCAGACCTCCTGAAAAAGGATGCCGCTGAGGTTTACTTAAAACCTGAAATAGTTCATCAACACAACGCTCCATGTCTTAACTTGACCATGTAGCTAATTTGGTCGCAGATGACTCCCCACCCCAAAATAAACAGATTTAAAGATGTGTGATGAGTCCCGAGTTGCGCAAGAGTGACCCCCCCTGGCGGGCAAAACCAGAGCAACATTACATTTTGACGTCTCCAGTGATGAGCTTCCTGTCGCATGATGATACGTTTGACAATAGTAACATATTCTTGGCTTGAAGTGGTATGTCGTTTTCTCATCAGTCACGTTCACCATGGGTACATTTGAGGCCGCGGCTATTTTGAATGTCGGTGGTTTGTGGCGCTTTCGACAAGGAAAGTATCTACGCTGCGGTACGGGGTAGCTTCTTTAAGACACTTGCAACTCTGGATGTTTGAATCTATTCCTGAAGCGAGACCTTCCTGTCGGTCACACGCATGTTCACTCTCCCTTGCACTTGTGTAACACGCTTTTGCGTTAGCTTGTGTAAGTGTGTAAGCAGCCAATCAGAGAGAGAGGTGTAAGAGGTCCAGTCGGAAAATTGCATAATCTTGTTGAAAATGCAAATTCCCTCTGAAATTGTGGGGGATTGCAGAGCAATAATGCAAAGTCGAAGAGAAGTTTCAAAATCGATTTGAGTTGTTGAGTATGAAACAAATGTTCCCGTTGGAAAGAAGGCCAGTAGACGACAACCATCAACAATGTAATCCATTACCTTTCATACGCGTCAAAACAATAACTTAAGTTATTCAAGTGCAAAAAGAAGTAAACCACAGTTAACACTGAATTGTTATAATGTAACAAAGTTAATGTTTCATAACACAAAGGATATTTGTGTTGGAAATATGTTTCTCTTTAACAAGCTCAATTTACATTCACCACTTTTATTAGTTAAAACATTTAGAATGAAAAAGTAATGACAACAGCTCAAAGCTATTTTATAACAATTGTATATGTATATGTACTGTATATATATATATATATATATACTGTATATATATGCACACGTATATATATATATATATATATATATATATAATAAAATCACAAAGTATTGAATCTACAAGTTATTCCAAAAGCATATTCCATTTTACTTTTTAAGTCACGAGGCTAAACTTTTGTAACTTTGTACAAGTGTAAAAATCTATATATATATTGCGCGTCGTCCCGCACGCGGTCTGTCCTTCCGTCTGTCCCTTTTCAAAACGTACCAACTTCACCGCGCCGCTGCGCGCCGCCACTGCGCCGCTCAGGCAGTGGCTCAATACGAACGCGCGGGCATCTTAGCGAAAAAATGTTGTCTGTTATTTAGTAGAGCTAAACATCTCTTTATTTTCGCGATAAGCAATGAAGATGAACAAAACCAACCAAGCAACAACACTTTTGTGGGCCGAAGGCCCACCTTACCAGCCTTCCGCAGGAACTAGCTGATGAGCCGCCCGGAGGGCGGCGAACCACCACCTTACCAGCCTTCCGCAGGAACTAGCTGATGAGCTGCCCGGAGGGCGGCGAAGCAGCTAGTAAGTTATAAATGTTAACATTAAAAAAAACATTTTTTTTCAACCTGTTTTTAAACGACTCGAGTATAAATATAGGGTACAGCAATATTAAGCCAAAGCCCTCTATGTACGTGCCCAGCACAAGTATTGTCTTTTCATTTTTTTTAAAATTTTAAATTATACAAGATTTTCCGTAATTAGAATCGGGTGCAACGGGGCATTTTCGCCGTTGAGGGATGGAACGTAGCCGACTCCCGACCAAACGTAGCGGCATCCCTACTTTGCATTAAAATCAGAGCGGTCAAACCGCACACAAGGCTTGACCCTTGTTGAAGCAGAAATCATTTTCTTTTGTCTCAAAAATATCTGCCATTTGACTTTTTATATCCACAGACGCCCCCTAGTGGCTGAACCTTGAAGTGATGCCTCCCTATTGTGACATTATCGCTTTTCCCGCTCGTGTTTAGGATGGACAGAAGTCATTGTGCTGCTGTAAAAACAATTGGCAAAAATGTTGTTCTTTTGTGAATGGAAAGAATTGTTCCCTTTCACTTCACTCCGCACTACAATTCCACTCGTGCGCAAAAATAACCAAACCCACCTCAGCGGCTGTGTTCTTCATTGCAAGCAGACGGTGTCGGGCTTCTTATCTCATCAATAAAGGCACAATCTGAAGCTTTATGTTCTTTGCACGAGAGTGATGTGAAAGGGTAAGGAGGGAGGGAGAGAGGGAATCAGGGAGGAGATATATGGAGAAGGAGGGAATGAAGTGAGAGGAGATTTTCTTTTTTTTTCTCAGACACACTCCTTCACTCAAGACGTCCGCGACTGCCCACACACACAATTTGCTGCTTGTCAGGTCAGTGAACTTTCACTTTGCTTTCTCCATGATACTTTAAGAGTTTGCATTTTTTTCCATTTGGTCTCATTGTATTGATTGATGTGTCATATCAGGTGTTTTTGTTTTTGTTGTTCTTTTTCCACACTGCAGAGTCAGTGCTCCGATTTTACTTTTGGAGTCCAGGACCACATTGTGAGTCGCGGTACTTGTTAACCTCCAATTAAAACCTTTCCCATGGGTTTCATGAGTTTTCATGCAGCGTGCAGTGAATTTAACTCCAATGAGTGACTGGCATGAAATGAATCGATTTGAACAAAAATTACATTTCCCATATACAGTTTTCATAAGCATAATTGGTGCTATCACTTTGTAATCGAGCAGGCACCTGGCTTGATTGTCCAGAAGATGTCATTGTTGCTCTTTTAAAAATTAGGCCTCTTCTCATCTCTGATAATTCAGCATTCTCCGGTTATATTCATAAGAATTCACCCAACTCAGAATTGAAATCACTGATCTTCAATGATTTTTTTATTGTTAAAAAATAAGAATAATCAAAGCTCTGTAGTGCATTGGAAAGTAGACAGTGAGGATTCGAGAAGATGAGTCGACTATGTGTCACGCTTTGTAATATCTTTAGCTGTCATGCAAAGGTAAAAAGAAGTCAACCGCTGCCTAATTATATGCAATGATATTTGGCGGAGGGCAGCATGGTGGATGAGTGGTTGGTACATCTGACTCAGAGCTCTCAGGTTTGGGGTTCGACTCTCAGCTGTGGTGTTCCCGTGTGGGGTTTGCATGCTCTCCCCGTATTTTTGGCTTTTCTACGGATACGCTAGCCAACGTGCATCTTGGGTACATTGAAGACTAAATTGTTTAAATGTGAAAAATCATCTTTCTGCACTGTTTAAAAAACACTTCACAGGTCAAAAGGGGGCCTACCTTTGCTTGGGTAAATTTGGCCCTTTTTTCTGTTTTGTTTTGTACAAAAACTAATTCATAAATTTATTATGTTGATTATTCATTTAGCTCCAACTTTTTAGGTTATTAATTAAAGGGGTCCAATATTAGGTTATTTTTTTGAACCAGCTGTTTTTAGTCAAACCCTCGAACGAGATCTGCCACTTCTAATCAAGCTGTAAGAAACTTCGCACTGAGTCCATAAACTCTTTAAGGCAGTAATTTGACCTTAAAATAACAGGCATAACATTTTCATTATAGCTGTGGTTCCTAAAATTAGCGGCGTTACCCACCAATACATCTGGCTGCCACAAATGGTCTCGGATTATTGAATTGACTTCTACTTCAGGACAAAAAACTGTCCAAAAATGGTGACCAGCTTCAGCTCAAACCCAGGCTTCAATCCAGTCTTCTGTGTCAAAAATAATTAATCCAACCTTAAATAAAAGTCACCAAATCTGGTCAAAATCGACAGCTACCTCGCGAATGGGTCAGGAAAACACCTCAGCAGATTTAGCATGTTTTTTTTCTACACTATTTTCTACAAATAACATCAAACCGAGCCTCCATCAGATTAAGGATGATTTGGATAACTTTTAATTGCCCAAAGTGACCAATTGGTGTTTTACCTTCTTCCTCCTCAGACCTTTCCTCCCCCATCACAATGTCCCACGCCATCTGCTCCAGCTGCCTCCTATTCCTTTTCCTTCTGTCGCTCTGCGCTGCTGAGCCACGGCGCACCGTTTCCGGTCCGTCCAGGGTGGCGCGCGCACCTGCCGCCAAGGTGCGTCTGGCGGGAAACTCGCCACGAGAGCCTCACGAGGGACGCGTGGAAGTGCTGCATAACAACACGTGGGGCACCGTGTGCGACGACGAGGTGGACATCAACCTGGCCAATGTGGTCTGTCGAGAGCTGGGCTTCCAGGGGGGCGTCACATGGGCACACAGCGCCAAGTATGGGGAAGGACAGGGTAAGACACTTTTAAGTCTCGTAAACACAAGGATCCTGTTAAAACGGGGCTGTCACTTTTTGGCGCGGGACACATTTTAGTTACTGTTTGACTTTGAGGGCTGTTATGACTGAAATATCAAGAAGTCAAGAATAACTGTTGATACAAGTTTTGTTTAAGTTACTACCTTGAGGGGTTTGGTAACAAGAAAATACTTAGAATATACCTGTATCTCTTGTTTATTACATGTGTGAATTAAACATTTTGGTAGACATTTTAGAAAGGATCATGGAAGTTGACATGTTTGAGCTGCTTTCGTGGGCCACATAAAATGATGTGGTGGGCCAGATTTGGCCCACGGGCCTTGAGTTTGACACCAGTGTGTTAAAATGACACTGCTAGAGAAGATCTTGCAACTTAGTTTTGTCTTATACTCGGAATGGAGCTACGATAAGCGGGATATTCCCAGAATGCGAACAAGGCAGCTTTGAGAGGTCACTGTACAAAAATCACCCAGTGAAAATCAATGGCACCAAACGCATTGATACGGAAAGGGGGTCTGAAGTCACCCGGTCGAAATTCTGCATTCTGAGGGAAGTATGAGAGCCATGACAGAAGCAGGACCGCACCTGTCTGAAAGGGATTTTCCAACAAATCAAGACACTAATGCTAAAAACAACACTGGCGATAAAACAATAAATGCCCTTCCCTTAACAAGGATCAGAGATGAAACTGCTTCAAATGTGTGAGATCGCTGACTGTGTTTTTGGGAGGCATCAGACTCCCAGAATTGGGCTTAAATCACGCTCAATATGCACAGTGTATGCATAACTTCCTAAATTGTTGATAGATTAACTCATTCACTCCCAAAGACGTTTTGAAACGTTTTTTTTTTACTTGCTCTAGAATTGGCTGGTACTGAATGAGTAAAATCCTCGATTCACAATGCAGTACAATTTGGTTTTGTTTGCAAATGAAAAACCATTATGAAAACTGTTGGTCTACAAATAACTGGTTTGTGCGCTACGATTTTTGGGCAACTTTTTGGGCTACCTACCATTGGGCTACCGACTGAAGCTTTGGCACAGAGCTTCTAGTGGCTGACTTTCCTGGGATCACTTTCCCATTGTCCTACGATAGCAAACATTACTTTGACCCAACAAAGCTTGTCATCAGTTACATCACGCGCAAAAAAACACCAAAATGTTGGACGCCATCCGTCATTGTCCTGACTGTCATGTTTCTTTTCACTGCTGACTTTGACGAGGTTTTGCACAGCATGACGTCCCGCCAGTCGCGATCACCCCTGCTGGAAAAGCAAACCAGACTCGGCTGACAGGCTGCACTGCCTGGTGAAAATGTGGTCCTGGCCGTCATTGATTTGTCTTACAGCACTTGACGTGCCGTGACCAAAGTCGCTCATCATCATTGTTTTATGTCGGTCCAAAAGCCGGCCAATTATATTGTACTCAACCTTAAATACTTTAAAACATGCCACATGGCTTACCAGTAATTAAGACGCCCGAAATAACTGACATCATAGAGGCACAAAGATGACATCTCGTTAGGGTCACCCGGCAGGCTGGAGGAGCTCATGCATGAGAAAAAAAATAGTGGGGGCATTTGTTTTGGAGTAATGACAGCATTCAGTTGACCACAATTTTGCAACACTTGCTGCGCTTTATGGACATTCTTTAGCGCTGCTTTTAAATCCAAATTAAAGACAACGTTGAATGAATTTGAGAGGCGCAGTCGTAAAACACTCAACTTTTGAACATGCCGCAAAGGTGCAACCCCTAATCAAGCTACCGGTTTAAGTCATATACGAGGCTCGCTTTTCAGAGCTTGTGTGGTCTGTTTCCAGATTAAGGTTGACTGGACAGCATGCTTAATAACAGCTTACTATCCTCTGCCAAGGTCCCATATGGATGGACAATGTTCGATGCAACGGTTCCGAGAAATCCTTGAAGGACTGCAAGCACAACGGCTGGGGGGTGAACGACTGCAAGCACTCTGAGGACATGGGGGTGGTGTGCGCCACGGAGCGGAGGCGGGAGCAGACGACCGGCGCTGGAGACCACAGCAACGCCATCAGCTCCAATGGCAATCCCTCGCCCCAGTGGCAAGGCCCGGTGGCTAGACGCAGGTACTCCGGATACGGCTATCACGGGAACGGACATCCATACGAGGTCCCCAGGATCCAGAGGCAGCAACTTTACCAGGTATGGCCTCATGCCACGCATGAACGCGTCACAGCTGTTGATGTTTTCTCTCACTACCGACGGTTGGCTTCCTTCCATCAGGGTCACAGTAAGGTCCGAATCGAGGAGGTGCGCCTGAGGCCTATGCTCATGTCGACCAAGAAGAAGACGTTGGTGACCGAAGGCGTGGTGGAAGTGAAGCACGCGGGGAGATGGAGGCAGGTGTGCGACATGGGCTGGAGTCTGAACAGCAGCAGAGTGGTGTGCGGGATGCTCGGCTTTCCCGACGCCGCTCAGCCCAACCTCAAGATGTACAAGTGAGTAAAGCGTCTTTTTCTCCAGCTGTCAACAGTCAGTGCTGGGTAAGTTGGATGATTATGTACAATAGCCTGCGGTCTCTGAATTGTTTATGCTGTATGTTTAGCTACTTCTGAGATATCTTTTGTGAAAACAACTTAAGTAACCCAAGTTCTTAAGCCAATGTTTATATGATCCATACGTTTTTGTCAGCTATGGGAGTTTATTAATCTCATCACTAACACAAAAAAAAATGTTGCTCAGACTATGACTTTGTGTTTCATGAGGAATCATCAAATTTCACTTGTGAAGAACTCCAAAGTGGTCCTAAAATGGACTCCAAACCACAATGGCGCACTTCCTGTGTCTTTTCTGTTACGTGTTCTCGCTTGAGACTTTTTTGTGGGTTTACTCATGCTAGACATGCTAGCCAAATTTCAGTTTACCCAGTTAAACGTGATTAAAAAAATGGATTGGTTTCTATGAAGTCTTTTATTCAGGGTGGGCATCAAGCTTATAGGTGGAAATTTTCAACACACCTAATAATTTGGTGTGTTTTTGACAATGGAAAAAAATTTGGGCGGGAAACAACAGTAAGAACAACAAATACACAAAGATGTTTTAGGAGGACATAATACCACCCCCTAAAGATAACCAAATAAATCACCTTCGCAAGAATCAGACACACTAACTAACAAAACAACCCATCAGTGTTAAATGATGGAAAACGTCAGCAAAGAATAAAAAGCAAAGAGCAGCCGAGTCCACTTAAGAAGCAGAAGAAGTAAAAGCCTTCTGTCACGCTTATCTTCGCCCCCCCTCAGCCACATCACCACGAGAGGTCCCTTTCTCTCCTCAGCCTCGGGATAATGATAAGGGGCATTTTGGTTCCTAGCGAAAAGATTTTCTTCACACCACTTTCCAGGCAAATCACCCACCCGCGCACCTCATTGCCTCTGCAGCTCTCTGATGCTATCTCCGCTCCCAAGACAAACGGCAATAGTTTTCATTTTGGATTCCTGTCCCTAGGTGTAATATCAGCTCCTGATTGTGCTTTAACTGTTCAGTCGATGCGCTGGTGTGAGGCCAGATGAACCTTTTTGTGTGTGTGTGTGTGTGTGTGTGTGTGTGTGTGTGTGTGTGAAATAACTTGTTTTACTGGCGGTAGAGAAACGGCAGGATTGAGTCAGCTCTGCTGCGCCTCTTCTGCCAGTGGTTGCCATTAAGGCAGTGGCAGGTCTCAGAATTTTTTTTTGCTTTTCATTGTATGCATCTGCACAGACTAATGCAGAGATTCCGAAGCTTTATACATGGGGAATGCGCTATAAAATGCTGCGCAAATCCCATTTTACCTTAGCAAAATACAAATACCGTATTTTCCGCACTATAAGGCGCTTCGGAGTATAAGGCGCACCTTCAATGAATGACCTATTTTAAAACTGTTTTTATATATAGGGCACATCGCATGATAAGGCGCACAGAATAGAAGCTACCATAGTGGCCGTGGTTACGTTATGCATCCACGATATGGAGCTGCGCTAAAGGGAATACAATACAATACAATACAACACAGCTTTATTTTTATAGGGCTTTCACAATCGGTGCAGCTGTAGCAAAGCGAAGAGATCAGAACATTTATCCATATATGAGGCACATCGGATTATAAGGCGCACTGCGCTGTCGGCTTTTGAGAAAATCGAATGCTTCTGGGTGCGCCTTATAGTGCGGAAAATACAGTAAGTCGAGTCCCCTTGAAATTTGAAGCAAGTAGGTTCAACTCATTACGTACTTGGGTTACAAGTCAAGTCATACTCTGCACAGTCACAACAGACAGAATATTAGCACTTAAGCCACTTTGCACTCAGTAGCTGAACCTTTACTAACACATGTTCATGTTTTTTAATGACCTAAAGCCATTCTTTATATTTTCAATTTCTCTTATTTTCTACTGTTATATATCTTCTCAATTTAAACTAACAACTGACACCAGATTGGTTAACGTTGACCAGTTACCGGTTAGCTAAAAGCTAATGTGGCTTACTGTGTTTGGGGGTTTTACAATTCGATGGAGATGGATGTCATACTTGTCACATCCCTTTGAGATGCAAATCTTGCATGTTGCTGTTTTTTTAAAAATTGATATTGTCTCAAGCATAATACCTATACTTGAATCCAATAATAATCTTCTGAGTTGTGAACATAGAGTAAACCTATAGTCGGCCTAGCAACTTAGTAACTGGTGAGTCAAGTCATGTGACTTGCGTCTCCCAACTCTGGGTTGTGTGGCTGGAAGAGGTTGCGAAATCAAATCGAACCGTATCAGTCAAATTGTGCTTTTATTGTCGCCTTTAAATAGGGTGTCCGAAGGTGTTCCAAAATGCATTGCAATTTGATGTCATAATAGCCTTCTAAACCATAATGATGTGTCTAAAAGTGCCCTTTTTCCTTTCTGTTTCCACAAACAATTGGACTGTTTGCTTTTTCACAAACTATATTTTCCTCCAGCCTGCATTGGCATTAAAAATGCTTACCATCTACTTTAGGTATTGGCCACCCGTTGGTTTCCATTATGCTATCGTGGCAGTGCTTAACCACTGCCAACAAAATGTCCTTGATTCTTTAAGGCGAGTTACCTTTTTGTTTAGAGCACAGAAAAATACCCTAAAGATGGTTTCTATGTGTTCTCCAGAGTGTACCCCGCTTCTCGCCCAAAGTCAGCTGGGATAGGCTCCAACTCACTCGCGAACCTAATGAGGAGCAGTTTGGTAGAAAATTGTTGGATGGCATATTTCTATACGTTTACATGGTGGACATCTGCTCATAGTCAATCATTTTCATGCTTTATGTGTTCGCTCCACCCTGAACTGATTGCCAGTTAATCATGGGGCACATAAAGAGATTAACAACAATTCGTACTCAGAGTCAAATACAGTAGTCACTGATTGAGAAATGAACTCATGATGCCTCCAACAAAGTCCGTTGAGTTAACCGCTACATCAATAGTGACTTCAGTCAGTCTAATATCCGCATAATAGCCTCTGTGCTAACTTGGCTAGCCTGGGTAAAGGGTGTACGCTTGGAAGCGGCTCGCCGCATGTTGTACGTGTCATATTCTACAGTCGAGTTGCGGCATTGTCCGGTTAGGTCTGCGTGTATGTAGACTTTATTTGTTCTTCTTTAGTCCATTGACTAGTCGAGACTTGGAGAACAGCTCCGCTACTGGTTAAGTAGTGCGCTCCAGAAACATGCGTATTAGATCTAGATAAAATTGTATGGAAGTGCAGTCAGTCCCATTGTGGATGTTCCAGCCACCTGCATGAATTACTTCAAGCCGATGCTCCCGAAACACACCGGTTCTTCGTTTGTTGGTACAGGTTTGTTGATCTGCAAAAGCATGCTAACCGCGCGCTTTCCATGCATGTTTTGTTTTGCTCATTGTAAAGCACAAACTGAAATAGATACTGCAATTACTCCACGTGAGCAACCAAAACAATGACTTTTCAGACAATATGACGTTGACATTTTTTGTAACATCTGCACCCGAGATTGGAAGCCAAGAAACTCTTACGAGATCACATTGGACATTTTTGACCATCGGAGACACTCCCCCATGTTCTTCCACCTTGCTGGAAAGCCTTTCTTAGCAGTCAGTCGTCTCTGGGGCCGCCTGTGTGTCTTGGATGCGATTCTTAAGATGCTGTAATTGCAGGTTGGTCAGGAGCGAGGCTCGCTGGGGTTTGTGCTGCCAGAGAAAAAAACCACCCTCCATTATAGCTGCGTGTGAGAGAGGAAGGCTGCCTTGCCAAAAAAAGGGGGGGGCGGGGGAGAGAAAAGCCGCACCAGTCCAATCTAATTTTCACTTTCACTGTGAAATATCTTTAATTATGGCTGCCGTACGAGCTGTTCAATCAGCAGATGACTGTTTTTTTGGTCTGGCTTTTGATGTAGGGACGTTAACCATCATAAGGCAATTTAATTCTCTAGATTTTGTTATGTTTTACTTTCGAGTTGTGTGGGATGTGTTGAATGAATACTTTTCCAGAGGATATTCACTTTAGAATGGTCATTTATGATCCTTTGATTAGAATAAAATGGGAATGCTACACAGAAACAGACACGTATTTTCCTATTGATAAAAAATGTCCTTCTTACTAAATCCCATTTTCATCCCAACAAACTTAAAGTTGAAATTTAAATTTGGTCAATTGTAGGGTTTGAGTCACAGCACTGAAAAATTTGCCTAACACCACACTTGATCGTAACATCTTTTGTCATACCCCATGAACAAGGCTGCTGGCTTAAAAAAAACTAAAACAGATGGAGAGACTTTTTATCTCTACTTGTCAGTAATGTAATAATGACATATGCAACAATTATATCTATCATGCATTCTCACTTGTTTTTTCCCCCTGTGTTTTTATTGTGAAGTTTTAAAGGCTTGTAAAATAACGGTACTGCTTGAGTACAACTATTCGGCAGGCTTCCCTGGGAATTTCACACACATTTCTTATCAAATGATCGATTAATCTAAACATTTATTTATACAACGTTTTTAGTTGGATGGAGGAATGTCTGAGAAAGATCTTTATTTCTATTTCCATGCGAGTGCCATATCGAGCAAAATAAAGGTGCCCAGGAGTAGAGGTTTTCGCTGTCCACCGATGTCAGAATATTGTTGCCCTTCTTTGCACGGGAAAACTAGTCGCCACAGTTAAGAATCAGCAGCGTCTTTGCTGCAAGTAGCCCACAGAATTCCTAATAAACAATTAAAAACTTATTATGGTCTATAGGACTATAGGACCAATGAAGAAAGAAAAAAATAAGGTTGGCAAGATTCTCACTTTAATCTCAGAATTCTGACTTTAAAGCCTAATCCTCTTCCGTACATCTCAAATACATTTTGATGTCTTTTTTTTTTCCAGTCAAAGAAATGCAAGGTGTAACGAAGTGCGATGAACCTTGCACAATAACGTAATTATACTCTCGACTAACAAGCAGATGAGACTCCCCATCGTTATCTTCATTGGCATCATTAGTGTCAAAGCCCAACAAATACCGAAGTAACGCTCTTGCCAAAAGTCCTTTTGATGGATGCTATGGTGAAAACTCATAACGCAGGTGTCTGGAGTCCACTCGTGGTGGATCAATACACACACAATATTTACATAAGAAGATTTCCAACGGAAAAAGCAATGGGTTTTTAATCTGAATGTCTTTTGTCGGACTGAAGTTAGCTTAGACAGCGTGTGGCGAGGTCTCACAATTGTGGGTTTGTGTGGGCTGCCGGCCTGCGGAGCCACATAATAGCTGCATTTAACACATTTTACAAGGGGGGTTGAGGACATGCTCTGTGAAATAACAGGTCACTGGCCGCTTTTGTGCCACTTATGGAATTATGCGATACGAATAGCATCGCTTCACTTGCGTGTTGGGGCATGACGTCAGCTGTTTATTTGTTTTTGGGCGTCCGGCATCACATCATGTACCTCGGCGAGTACACTCGTTTGCGTTGTGTTTTTATTTAGAAGCAGCGATTTGCAAAACACCTCTCGCTGCAAACTAATTGGAAATGATGAATGTAAATGCGTATTTTCTCGCCCCCAAACAAGCTTTTATTCTTGAAAAACATATTTGTGCTAAGGTCTTGCTTATGTACGGCGTGACGAGTGATTGAGGAAAGTGGAGTGTCAGCTGCCAGCGACGCTCACGTCACTGCTGGAGCAAAGCCTCCCTTGATTTTAGATTTTTAGCCCACTGACTTCATTAAGTAAGGAGGCTTGCATTCTCACCAAAACGTCCAATATATAAATTATTCATGCATGATTTCTACTCCAGGACCAGGTTTGATTTTGGAAATAAGAATAAGAACACCTTTATTCTTCTCACAATGGAGAAATTCTCAATTTACAGCAGAAAAGTTATGAAAGGAAGAAAGTAGAATAAAAAGTACTGTATAGGAGCTGCCGTAAAGGTAGCCACTCTCGCAGCGCCATCTTGAAGTAATATTAACATCATAACAAAATAATACGACACAACACATAAGACACAGACAGTCATTCAATCTTAACCACTTTTCTGCATACTCTTGGTTGTTTGAAGCAGTTATAGATGAAAGAGGAAGGGCCGCGTTGTTCATCCATGAGGTTGAAAAAAGAAGCTTATTGTCACTGGCTGGTGGAAACCTATATATGTTAAAATTCAGTCAATTTAACATTTCACATTTTCCCCCACAGATAAATACTGTTGTTTATAAAATGGTTCTTAAGATGCAAAGATTTCATCCAATGGCAGTGTCAATCAAAACTGAAATGCATTAAAATGATTTAATTTTTATAAATAAAAGTCACCATTGTTAATTGTTCTATTTCACCAATATTGAGCAAGCTAAAATAATTAATAAAACTTTAATATGAATAAATATTTATAAAATAAATTAAAAAAAAGAAAAAAAATGCATTTTTAATTGATCACATTTTGGGAGAAAAAAAAAGACAACATGAATGCGTCATACGGCCCATCCTATTCAATTTTGTGGTTGTACTGTACCGATTGTTGTCCTCAGTTAATAAAAAAGGTCTTAAGAATACGAAAAGGAGCTACATGGTAGACATAACTCCTACAATGGGAGTTTTAAAGCACATCAGGCAGTAGCACACTTAGCATGTTCGCTACAGAGGATAATCCATGTGAACATCTGTAATGGTGTTTGCACAGTGCAAGGTTTGGAAGCCATCCCGGCACACTCTGTGTTTGTGGCAAATGTTGGCCAACCCGTCCAGTGAGCGGAAGGCTTCCTTCAGCTCTTGCCCTGCGCTGTGCATAATTGGCAGCAAGCGGCTTCTTTTTTTTTTCCACCGAAATGCTGGTGTTGAACAATTTTTGGCATTATTTACATGGAGGCTTTCCTGGCTAAAAGAGTGAAAAACACAGCGGAACTTGGAAAGATGAACGCAATCCTTTGTTGTGTTTTTGACAAAGGGCACTAAATCGTCGTGTTTTATAAACATTCTTATTTGTGGAAAAAAAGTATAAAAGGAAGCTAACCACCGTTACTTCAAAACAATCCAATTTAGTTTTAATCACAAGACATCTTGATTTACAGTTTTATGTTTTTCTCATAACACACCCACACGCTGGTCCGTTTTTGGGATGAACAGTGCCAGCCATTCTAGGACCATTCTTTACCCTTGCACATAGAAAACAAAAACATAAAGACGTACTTAGGATTAAATGCCTGGATTCTTAAAAACCCATAAAAAAAGAGTTAACAAGAAAAAGAGGCCTTAGAAAAAGCAATACTTTGGGCGCTATTTCATGCTGTTACTTGACACCTAATTTGGTGCTACTTCTCTCTCTCTCTCGTTGGTTAAATATAAAAAAACAACAGTCAGCTCACATTGCGAAAGGGACTAAATCAATGCAGAAAAAGATAGCTGAAAGAACTGTGAATTTATCCCAGCCGCACCATTTGTATCCCTAACCCTGCTCGAAAACCATTGTTTTATATACAATAGTTATGTTTGGAGCAATTGCAAGTCATTACGAGAGTGGTGAATATTTTTGGTCAGGCAAAAACATAGACGATGCGTGTGTGCGTGTGTGTGTGTGCGTGTGTGTGCGTGTGTGTGTGTATGCATGCGTGTACCGCACAGTTGATGTTCTCATGTGTGGCCAGGTTACATCGAAAACAAACAACAGAAACCAGAGTCATTATTACGGCAAACCAACATGGGGTCACGGAGGTCACCTCACAGGGTGAAGTGTGTGCGTGACCACAGTCGATACGCACTCCTCATAGGACCATTTCCTCTCTTTGTTTCTTTACAGGAAAATATGGGACACCAAGGTGGCAGATCCTTCAACAAGGTAAATCATACCGTGGCATACTTTGGCTACTTCACATAAGAGCCGTCCCAGCTCTGTTACGCCTCACAAAATAGCAGTGAAATTTTGTGGGTCAACATGGAATCCCAACAAGCTGTGTGGAATTTCATTTTGAACTTCATCTCCTCCCTTTTAGGCTGAGCCTCATGTCCAAGAAGAAAGGATTTTGGATAGAGAAGGTCCACTGTCTGGGAAGTGAGAACACCTTGTCGGAGTGCCACGGTCAGCTGTCAATCCCCCGTAGCCCCGCCCCCTGTAAGAACGGACGGCACGCTGTGGTCAAATGTGTTCCGGGTCCTCAGTTTTCTCGGATTTCCTCGGGAAGACCTCAAGCCCCGTACCCCGTTGTGGTAAGAAGACGTGATTATTTGTAAAGTGAATTCACGTGATGTCGACTTTAACTTTTGATCCTGTTCTCTCGGCATAGCCGGTGCGTCTGAAGGCCGGGCCCAGGCTTGGCGAGGGTCGTGTGGAGGTCCTCCGAGATGGAAAGTGGGGGACGATCGTGGACCACATGTGGGAGCGGACGGCGGCCACCGTGGTGTGCAGAGAGCTGGGCTTCGGTACCGCCAAGGATGCACTGCAAGGCGCCTATATGGGTCAAGGTGAGAAGGAACAATGATCTTGATTTGACTGGGCGGTTTTTTAAAGTGTTTATCAAGCGTGATGGAATGCCAGATGAGATACGGCAACCTTTGTGTTCCAGTTGTGTTTTATCTCACTTCAGCAGAAATCAGATGAGATCACGTCTGTCTTATGATTCACTGCTCCACCTGTGTGTCCTGAGCCGTCCGGGACGGTCAGGTGCACACACACATCCACAAAACTTTCACATGACGCCTAATATGAAAAGCTGCCCTGGTTTGTTTAGGCTTTGAGGGCTCAAATAGCAAAAAGTACCCTGCATTTGCCCACCAAAGGCTCTGACTCACAGACAGTGGAACGTCTCAGTTTGACCACAATCTGTGTCAGGATATTGGACCGGCTGAGGATATTGGACCGGCTGAGATTTGCTCAGATTTAATTTTTTTTAACAAATAAGAATAATAATAGTGATAATCTCTCAGTGGGGGAAACTGTTGCCATCATAAAAAAAAAAATCTTTTTTTTTTTTTGTCACACTCCTCACCCGCATGTAAGTATACAAGTGTGAAAGTCTAAACTTGAAGGAATTTTGTGAATGTGATACCGATGCAGATGTTCCTCATTTTCCAACATAAAGTTAAATAAAATGATAGGTGTAAAAACAAGCAGACCACAGGAATACAAACTGTACAGGCCAAATTCTGAGTTCCACTGAACGGGTGTCTTCTCAAATTGAATGTACTCATTTTAAAGTTTGCATTTGGTATATTTATGAATAATTATCGTCGTTGAACATTTTGCGACAAAAAAGCGACATTAAAAAAAACAAATCTCACCCTTTTGTGTTAACTCCATAATATTTCCGTACATATAAAACCTGTGGTGAAAAAGCAAAGTGTGGTGAGTCTCTGTCACCCAAATGCGTGCGTCGGTCAATGGGGTGATCATTGCCAACGAAACATCTAAATATTATCCGTCTCTCCTTCTATTCTTTGCCGTGACCAGCTTCTTCCTTTATTTTTTTTCTGGCCCAATACAAAAAATAATAAAACCACAGGACAGCACAAAGTATGTGAAGTCCTAAAACACTCTACTGTATAAGGTCACATTTTTTTCTGTTTGGTAGAAGAATGGTGTTTCATGCCTTGGTCTAGGGTGAAGCGATTAATTTTTAACTTATTAAACCATGCCTGATTAACTACTAACCTTAGTTAGGAATAAAAACAAAATACGACCTTAAAGTAATGATATGGACTTTCTCAGTATGCTTACTTCACGTTCCTTCCTGTATCCGCTGCTTTTTTTCTCTGAGAGGTTCCACAGTGTTCTACCTACTCAGCTGTGTGTACTTGGCGTCCCCGCCCTAAGAAGATGCAGGAATGAACGGCCACCCAAAAGTCTGAAAGCCAGGGTGTGCTCTCCCCCCTCATGCTGATGAAGGGGAAACGCGGCATGACAGTTTGCTTGTGTGGCTTAAACGAAGCGCATGACATCAGTTTCCCTTTTACCTTTTTACCTCTGCTGGCGATGATGTCATCTTGAATACCTGCTTACAGTTGGCACATTCATTCGCTTTCTATGCACGCATGCGCGCGCACACACACGCGCTCTCCCTCTCATGTCTCAGTGCCTCAGTACCGTATAACTTTTGATTCAGGTCGATGGCATTTCAAAGGGAGCAGCACAGGTCCCTCCTCTATAATGCTCACGATATGACGTTTGGCTGTAAGCTGTAATTTCACATGTGCCATGAAGGCCACATAACCATAGGCCTTTGCGTTGCTTCAACACGCCTAATTTAGACTCTTTACAGAGAACAAACTCCCACTATGTACAGAAAGCGGGATTTTCTGGAAAAGTTATATAAAGACTTAATGAGTAGATGTTTAATTTCGGTGTGAAATAATACAGTCTTGACGTCTGCGACGCGCTACAATGTGAGATTTAATACACCTCTTGAGTACTCCACACACGGTTTCTGTGGTAAAAAGGAGACATATGATGATAACCCTAGAACTGGAAATGTCATATTTAGATGACTGTCCGGGCAAAAAAAAAAAAAAAAAGAAAAGTGAAAAATGCTTGAAAATTTTGACAAAAATATTAAATGACATCTCATGAGTCCGAATATCGTGTGAAGACTTCACTTCAGCATGTTTTGCTTTTTTTTCCATACAGAGGTCCTGGATGCTAAAAATGAGTCAGGAAAAATACAGTACACTTCAGTGTATATCTTTTTTTTCTTTTTCTATTCTAATTGTAATTTTTTTTTAAAGACAAAGTGCCTGCGCCATTTCCACGCAAACTTTCAGTCAAGAGTCTCACAACCACAAGACCCCCGGGGCTGACTTATTTATGATGAGCAAGTGTGATTATGTGATAAAGCATAAAGATTGTTCCGCACACCGCTTGATTGCTCACAGATTGTAGCATGTCCAGCATGTCTCATTCTGAAAATGCCTGTGTGTGGTGCACACACACACACACACACACACACACACACACACACACACACACACACACACACACACACACACACACACACACACACACACACACACACACACACACACACACACACACGCACGCACGGTAGTGTATACAGTGGCGCATGGCTTCAAACTTCTAAATCATGTTTGGAATCCTGCTGGTAGCGCAACATAATTCTGGCTTGTTTCATGGGCTCTAACCAGCCGCAGACAGCACAGATTACTAGCCAACTAACACAATCTTGGTTAAGAAAAACTGACTTGGACATGTTTCATGGAAAGGGTGGGGGGGGGAGGAGAGGGGTGAAGGACAGCACATTAATTTCAGTGCCTGAAATGGAGTGTAATTTCAGTGTGGGAAAGATCGGGGTTTTCCTTGAAAGCACAACCAACCATTTGTGCTTCCTGGACAAGAATGAGGACAAAGTCATCCAATTTCCAAACATTAAAGACATCTTTCTAATGAAATAAAACCTATGACGGCATCTGCCACTTCTCGCACTTAACGTGTGTGTGTATAATGTTCTTTTTCTGCTCCCCTTAAAAAAAAAAAAAATCCAAGAACTCTGGCTTCTTCCTACATCACAAACAAGAATCAATGTTCATCGGAGACTCCAAATTGTTGTTTGTCTACATGTGCCCTGTGATTGAATGGCGACCAGACAAGGGTGCAGTGCGCCTCTTGCCCAAAGTCAGCTGGGGTACGTTCCAGCTCACCCGCAACCCTGATGATGAAAAGCCATAAAGAAAACAGACATATGCTGCTTACCATAAATTAACTGACACTGGATTGGTTTTGGCGCATTAAAAAAAAATGCATTTAGTCATGAGCACAGTACTGTATTCAACTTCCACTATTTTAATTGTGTTTAACTGTGCGAGTTATGTTCATATCTAAATTGTGTCATATTCTTCTTGTGGGTTTTAACGACATTCGCGAGTTTCAGGAAAACTTGACGCATCATGAACCAGGAAGTGGCACCTTTGAAGCTTTGCCAGCATGTTTGCCAGAAAAATAGTGTCTGTGCTCACATTGTTTTTCAAAACTCCGTGTTTTCTGCGGTGATTGTCGAATTTTTGCGGAATTTAATTTTCTTCATGCTACGTTAATGTCATATGTTCATTTTCTATCGTGCTTGTCCTCACTGGGGTCATGGGAGACTCTGGGAGAGAGGCGGGGTACTCACTGGACTTGTCAGCCAATCACAGATCTATGCCGTAAACCATGATGTGGAAATTTATGTTTTGATCCAACCTAGCTCAAGATTATAGAGCTAAATTACAACTATAGGATATTTCTATTTCTCGACCTCCAGTTTTATTTTATAGTATTTATTTAACAATCCCGAGCGTGTGTGTTTGCATTGAGTTTTACTTCACACACGCAAGGGAGCAAAACACCATAAATGTTCATCAGAAGTGTGCTGCGACTCTTGGGAGAATTTATTTCAGGGATTTCACATATTTTCCAACAGAAGTTTTAAATACAGCCTATGATTGCTCTGCTTTTAAATTTTTTTTGGTTTCCCTCATGAGGGCCGTTCCACACCCTTGTCGCGATAAATTCAGCTTATGGGAGTCACCATTGCGATAGCGGCGGAAGTTGGGCAGATATGTGTTTTTTTTTTCTAGCCACATGTGTGACCAACTTGGAAGCAAGGCTGCAATCTTACAGTGACAGTGACAGAGCCAGCCAGCCAGCCTGCGTTCTCAGTCCCCGTCGCCTCCGACATTTTTTCATTTCCGATGTCTATCTGGCTTTTTCTCTCCTTCCCTTGGTTTTTGTGGATACGCTGGTGCTTGCTAAAATGCCCGTTCAGTTCCAAGATGATAGTTTATGTCTTAACGCATGAAGAAAACACTAACGCCATATCTGGGCGAGCGGTTTCGTCAAACAGCCGTCTCAATGGAACCTCTTTGCATTCATAAAATGTTGATTTATGTTGTTTTGGAGGGTCTGGTTTTCATTAAATACCGTTTGAAGAAAGTACAAGGCTTGACACTGACACACATTTGCCCTTGTTTGATAGATTCAGCATATGCTTTGTGGTTGTTTTGCCGAAAGCAACAGAGGGTTGGCAATGAGGTGTTGTCCGATCGCCAAAGTCGATGCTGCACGTTCTGCTGCTTGCCTTGCGATAGCACTTTACGGAGATGTAGCTTTCATTGTTTCTGAAGTGGAAAATGCACGCTGAACGACAAAGGAAAAAAAAATTCAGTTGATAAGCGTTCAGGCTTCGCACGACGCAAATTTATGCGGACTCTGGGTGGCCCGGAATGAATGAATGACACGTGAAATCTCAGTTTAAGAATGCTTTGATTCGTTTTCATTTCACTCTGTATTTGTCTGCTCCTTGATACCATACAGAGAGCTAGTTAACGCTTTCATGCCCAAAAATGATAACCTGTAACCTGATAATGTGATAAACCGCCCACTGTAGTACCCGTTGCCTTTGAAAGAGTTAATGAATAAAATTACCAGTACTGAGTTGTTCCTCAGTTTTTTTTTCGTACTTCCTGAAGTATAATAATTTATGCTTCTAGTGATTTGCGAGTGTACTGTAGCAAGGTTCAGGTTGTCCAAATACTAATTCAGCGAATCAACCGACACCAATTTATGTCCCATGCTGTGTTAAGTAGCGCAATTTCACTCTTGAGAGTGATCATGTGGTTGTTTGGCCCACACGAAGCAAACTGTGGAAAAACAAAATTTCTGACCTGTGCAGGGAGTGGACCCATCCACATGAACAGTGTGCAGTGCACGGGGACAGAACGATCCATCCTCGACTGCTTCTTCCAGGAGGTTCAACCGTGGATGTTCAAACATAGCCAGGATGCTTCCGTGCGCTGTAACGTTCCTAAAACTGGCACAGAGTACACGGTATGAACAATACTGTAATACCGCCGTAACACATGTGCTTCGGCATTCAAAGGTGAATAATGGTAAGCCTTGTTTCCAGGTGCGTCTGGCTGGCGGCAGGGTGCCGTCAGAGGGTCGAGTGGAGGTGCTGATGGAGGTGGGCGGCCGCAAGCGTTGGGGTTCGGTCTGCAGTGAGAACTGGGGCATCAATGAAGCCATGGTGGTGTGCAGACAGCTGGGTCTGGGATTTGCTGCGAGTGCACATCAGGTATCCTGAAAGTGACATCACATCAGTTCATTGTTGTGTCCCCCACCCACTCAAATGAAACGGCAAACCTTCATGACTTGGATGTGTCGTACAAGAAGCTCTAAATGAGCAGTTCTATCTCGTTGATGAATGGTAGCCCTCAGGGGTGTTCATGAAAGACAAATTCCAGTTCCAACCTTTTAATTCACTCTGATGAATCGCGAGCTTCCCTCTTTGCCTCCGACAGGACACCTGGTACTGGTCCAGCGACCCAAATGCCGCCGAGCTGATCCTCAGCGGAACTCACTGCGTTGGCACCGAGTTCTCCGTTCAGCAGTGCCGCCGTAACGACCATATGCACTGTCCACGAGGCGGTGGACCGAAGGCGGCTGGCGTCACCTGCTCGGAGAGTAAGACAAACTTTTAGCTCTCTCTCTTCTGGCCTAAAGTTTCTACTGTAAATTGGTTCACAGATCGGCTCTAGCTGAGCAAATATGCTGTAAATCTCTCTCTCTCTCTCTCTCTCTCTCTCTCTCTCTCTCTCTCTCTCTCTCTCTCTCTCTCTCTCTCTCTCTCTCTCTCTCTCTCTCTCTCTCTCACTCTCACTCTGTAAAAGGGGAAAACTCTAAGATTGAACCACATCCATTTAAGGACAATGGATGATGTCCAATATTTTTTAGATGATTAAAAATGTGTTTTCGCATAGGATATTGTCATGTGGAGTGGTGATATGATGCAAGAGGAAGCCGCTCTAGGGTGGAAATAAGCACTTATGACGTAATGGGTACACCATGGCTAATGGAGTAATGAAAGGTATAAAGTTAAAGATTTGGCAACATACAATAGAAGGTTTCGGGTCCTGGGTCATAAAATTAAAATGTACTTTTACAATGTACAATGTCGAAAATTGAAATGGAGCATTTTTACATTCTTGATCAGTCTACAAGTGTAAATGCAAATGAACCTCAGTTAGTAGTGCAATATTTAAAAAGAAATTAATAATAATAATAATTCACATCTCTTAATTTATGGACTGCACTTTTGTAAATATTGAAAAAAAAGCAAATAAAAAACACATGGAGTAAAGACCTAAAATGTGGTCTTGCATGACATCAGGCTTGAAAAAAAGGTAAAGTTTTTTTTTTTGCACAATAATCAGGAGTAATAAAGTACATTTTTCAAGAAATAAAGTGCCCTAATAAAAAAACATTTAAATGACATTGAAAAAAATACAATTAAAATAATCTCAAATAAAATTCATAACCCCAACATACAATCGGAATATTTCATGTTTATATTAAAATGACAAAAATCAAATATTAACAATTCCAATATGATCTCTTGTCTCTGCTGCATCAGCGGCTCCCGACCTCGTTCTGGATGCCCAGCTGGTCCAGGAGACGGCCTACCTGGAAGACCGACCGCTGCACCTGCTGAGCTGCGCCAACGAGGAGAACTGTCTGTCCTCCTCCGCCGCCCGCATGAACTGGCCCTACGGCCACAGACGGCTACTGCGCTTCTCTTCGCGCATCATGAACCTGGGACGCTCCGATTTCCGACCCAAAGCGACGAGAGAGAGCTGGACGTGGCACCAGTGTCACAGGTACCACATCCCAGCACGGGGTCATTCAAATGCGTTTGCTGAGCTTTATTGCCGTGGAAAGAATGTTTGACTATAAGGGGGGAAGTTGTGGTTAACCATGTGGTCATTTATTTTAGAGGCTCCTGGACACGGTTGAGTTGCCGTTTTGGGGAAAACACGCATTAATGGCCTCTGTGTGGAGTCATTTGCTGTTCTATTTAATGTAATCACCAGCCCGGAAAGAAAACAAGCAGATTATGACTAGGAATCAGCTGCTAGCATGCAAGACCACCAGTTTAACACAAGAATCTTTGTCAGCTTATTTCAGCGGCTTTTGGTGGACGTCATTCCACTCGACCACTCGGTTCCGTTGCACACCGAAAGGCCCGGCACGTTTGGTTTAAAAGACAATAACGTCACATGAATCAAAGCAAAGCAAAAAGTACATTTATTTTAGACTTGACTCATTGACTTACATAGCCGTCAGTGGCAGTGAATGAGTGAACTTATTGGTGCCCAGTTTCTTTCTTGTTTTTCTAACGAATGGTTGCAACATTCATTATTAAATATCTTAAAAATATGATATTTCAAATTTGAGAACCCAATGCCAATTCATTCAAGTTTTGTATAAAAAGTCAATGACAGAAATCGACAGCCCCTCATCTCGCTCCGCCTGTATGTTGGACCCGTAACAGCATTCTCAAAAAAATGTCGAAAAATGCCTGACTACGACCTTTGACAATGAGTACAAACCCAAAGAGCGGCCATATCTGAAACTTCATGCACCCGGTCGCGTTCACGGACGTGTGAAGCAAACCATAGAGAAGTCGCGAGGGGGTACAAAGGACAGCAAAGGGTGCCGCAGGTTGTTTCAACAACACATTAGCGCTACGGACGCATCGTTCAAAGAGCTCCTTTCAGCAAGGGCGGTGTAAACAGGCTACGCGATGCTGGCGCTAAAACAAGCTTCTGTGAGGGGTGTTCGGGTAACACCCACGCTTGTGTTTCACACAGTGAGGTCATGAGGCTACATGCCATAGGGGAGCAGTGTTCATTCACTGTGAAACGCCGCAAACAGAAATGCATGCTCAGTGGTCTACATACTTGGTTAATGTACTTACTGTAAGTAGATTTTTCAGGTTTCTGCACCTGACTATTTTTCAGTTTTGATTTGAAAACGCTTTAGCATGCCATAGATTAACCCTTCCACGGACAGCGGGACCTTTGCAGATGAATTGAGACCAGTGGTTCTTAACCTGGGTTCGATCAAACCCTAGGGGTTCGGTGAGTCGGTCTCAGGGGTTCGATGGAGCCTCTGCCATGGAGGTTAAGACACACTTGACTCAACATGTCAATTAGTTATGACACACCCGCTTGGCCGTCACTGGCTACAGATGATCACATGACATTGCTTGTCCAATCAGTGCTGTGGGAAATTTATTTCGCTTAGTTGTCAACGTGTGACTGTCGTGATAGTACGTCGTACAATTAAAAACAAACAAACTTTTCTCTTGAAATTGTATTTCCTTTTTTCTGTTTTTAATAAATGCGTTTATTTTTTTATATCTTGAATTTGTAAAAGATATATATATATTTATTTTTCACTCATGAAGAGTTTGGTGAATATGCATATTAACTGGTTGGGTTAAGTACTCTAAAAAAGTTAAGAACCACTGATTTAGACCGTTTGGAGTTGTTGGCTTGGAATTTACTGAACAGAGCCTTCGAGTCCGGTAGACTTTTGTAAATTGGCCGATTGCCAGACCAGAAAAAAGAAGGGACGACTTCAAACGTTGAACCAGTGACGTAAAAGTCGACTCGTTGACTAATCAATTCAAACTATAATATATACCAATACGTTAAAAAAAAATCCAGTTGTTGTCATAACTAATTTAGCATTTTTAAAGTTAGCGAACAACATTGCACAACATGTCAGAAACATTGTTCATGGTCTCTGTCTCTCTCTCGTCTCAGGCATTACCACAGCATCGAGGTTTTCACACATTATGACCTGCTGACTCTCAACGGCACCAGGGTCGCAGAAGGACATAAGGCCAGTTTTTGTCTGGAGGACACGTTTTGCCCTGACGGTAATATTCACCACCGTTCCCGTTCACTTTCCTATTAGTGGCAGGAAATTAATTTCAATATTTTAGCTGCAGCACAGTGGAGGTTTACTCTGTGGTTAATGTATTAGATCGCCGCGGTGCTTGTTTGTTCACTCTCCATTTGCTTGTTATATCATGGATGAAATAGCTTGGGTGAAAAAGTAGCGTTCATAACAAAATGGTCTTCGCAAAATGGCAGGCAAGCATTACGCTAACTTTGATGACGATGAAGGGAAGTCAGCTGTTTTTTTTTTTTTGTTTTGTGCTATGTTTTAGGTGCCCAAAAGCGCTTTTCCTGTTACAACCTGGGCGACCAGGGTATCTCTGTGGGCTGCTGGGATACCTACCGCCACGATATCGATTGTCAGTGGGTTGACGTGACGGACGTGCGGCCTGGAGATTACATTTTTCAGGTCAGTACTTCTCCGACCCTGAACATGGTGAAAGTTTGGTATTTGCAATGATTTTAAAAAGCGAGTTCAGCCCCTCTGAATTTAATACTACGGTCGGGAAAACTAAGGAGTCTGAAATTCGGGACCGCCGACGAGGAAATCCTCCAAGCAAACTTGGGACACACAACAAAGTCAGAGAACAATGTCGGTGCTCACAGATGCAGTGAAACAAAATGTATTTACGTGAAATCTCTTAGCTACATCGCTAGCATATAGCCACGCTACATGAATTATTCACTCAACTTTTTAACCCTTTCTCATTTCTCAAAAATGACAAAGGGTATTTCTGATTTCCTGGCAACTACCGAAACCATTTAAGAGCTCAGAAAGTTCGATGTTACAAAATAAATTCTGGCTGACTTCCTGGAGCTGACGATGACTTCTTCTTCTACTCTATCCTGCATTCTACTTATTACTATTTGGCAGCCGAACACAACTGATGTATTAGCCTCATCACAATAGAACACAAACACGGTGGTCATGGCTGCTACTCAAATCGTTGTACATTTGAAGAACTCCGAAATGTCATTTGTCTCGTTTCTATATGAGGTCTGTGACTGACTGTGAAAGTTGTGTAGTAACTGAATCGTACAAACATGAGCACCGGGTCGAATGTAATTGGCCTCACTTCACCCTTTCATGCACAAATAACGATAACCTGAAAGCCGATAAGCTGTCCACTGCAGTAACCGCTGTCCCCGAAAGGGTTAAATAGCATACCAAATGGCTTTTCAGATTATCAAGTGACATTTTACGCCCAATGCTTCTCATAGGCTCGCGGCATTCTCTTGCTGGTTATATACCGTACGTCATCAGGTCCGCGGTCACTAGAATAAAAACACATCAAGGACTGCAGCTCGTCATTATCCTCCGTCTCACCCTCGCAGGCTTGTCCCATCCCCTGCACATTTCACGCAAGCCGTCTGCAGTTCGTCAATGGCCTCGCAACGTGTGGGGACTCTCGGCTGATAATTACCGATGCTTGTCCGAGTCGCTCGCTCGTCTTAATTACACTTGTCGGTTGGAGCAGCATTGACTTTATTTACGTTGAATCCACACATTACGCATGTTTATGAGCGCTGGATGAGTGTCTCTGGAGCACGCCGGCTACAATTATAGAGTGCTGTATGTGGAGGATAGAAATTAAAGTAAGAAATAATTCAGTCCTAAGGAGGATTGATGAAATGACTCAGCAAATGAGGCTGAATTACCGAAACCGTTTCCATTTAACGTTGCCAAGTTGACATTTCTGACTTTTGAGTCGGATTCGGCGGTGACTCCCTCTGAGACAACCTGTGCTAATGAAACACGCCAATTAGCCGAGTTAACGATGACCTCACTCGTCGCGAGGCTCCCCCTGTGCCTCCCCTCCCATTAGACAAGGCTAATTTGCCACCAAGGAATTCCTCCTGCTTTTTATAGCCACTTCCGAACCAAGCACCGCACTCTTTTCAGTGAATCAACACAACATGCACGCTAAAGCCTCTCACGCAAAGCTTGCAGCACAAATTTACGAGCAAAATTACGATGGGAGTTGTTGAGTTAGGAGCCCCTTTTCAAATGTGTCTTAGTGGCGCGCTACACACTAAAACAGTGTCCAGATGACTAGTCTTGTCATTACTTTTGGAGCTGTCTCCGTCTCATTATATTGGATTTGTCTGTGACTCAGACACATTTGTGCTCTAGACCACTCAAGACCAAGACTGCACGGGACAGCAGAGATTGAGCTTAACTCATCATTTGCCATCATTCTTTTCAAAAGGTTCAAGCGTTGGATGTCTTACATGATTTTACGCATGCATGTTCATAAGAACACGGCCTGGTGATCCAGTGGTTAGTGCGTCGATCTCAGAGTGCAGAGGTACCGGGTTCAATTCCAGTTCTGGCCTTCCTGTGTGGAGCTTGCATGTTCTCCTCGGGCCTGCGTGGGTTTTCCCCGGGTACTCCGGTTTCCTCCCACATTCCATAAACATGCATGGCAGGCTGATTGAACACTCCAAATTGTCCCAAGGTGTGAGTGTGAGCGCGGATGGTCATTCATCTCTATGTGCCCTGCGATTGGCTGGCAACCGGTTCAGGGTGTCCCCCGCCTACTGCCCGAAGACAGCTGGGATAGGCTCCAGCACCGCCCACGACCCTTGTGAGGATGAAGCGGACTGGAAATGAATGATTGTTTATAAAACCTTACAGTCCAAACAAAAATGGCAAAACACACGAGTGTTTGAAACGTTCTTTCACTGAAGTCACTTTACATCCAACCGAGGCACATTCCTGACGTACTGTATGCGTTTCTTTGCAAAACTAATTGCTCGGCATACACATGACAGGAATTTTGAGAGACCGAGTGACCTGGGATAATTTTGGCAACCCTTTCAACTGTACAGGAAATATAAAACCAAAATGAAATTCAGTTTAGTTTTATAAGATATCCTTTATTTGTCCCACACTGGGGAAATTTATGACACCGGCGGTGGCTTCCGTTATTTTCTCTGTAGTTTACCGCCTTAGTGCCTCTAACTGTGTGTACCCGGTGTTTAAAAAAGGCGGGGCATTTTTACAGAACGGCTATTACAGCAAATTACTTGTTGCTTTTATCATTTAAGAGAAAGGTCATAGTAGCAGTTTACAGAGTTGTGCTGGCAAATAACAAGGAATACTCGCGTGTGCCGTGCAGTAAGACGAGCTGTAACTTCAATCCGTGTTTTTGACTGCCATCTAAATTAGGTTTTCATAGAGCAAACGTATCATCGCAATCAAAAATATTTTGGAATAATTTGTTCCTGAGTACATCAGGAAAAGTTAATTAACTGTGCTGGCAACGTTTTAAAAAAAGGTTTTACCATTTTTAATTGTCATTCAAGTATAAGCATAGGTAAAATGTTCTAAAATTACGTTAAAAAACACAACAAACATTTCTTAAGCTAATGACAAATGATAATGGTTTACAAAACGTTGCGCATCGTGGAACTCATGTTTTTTTACAAAAGTAAAATGTGAAATCAACTTCAAAGCGTAAGACAAAAAATGGTCTCCCTTGGCTCAAAAGTGACAAATAGCAAATTTCCAGTTGATGTTTAGCAATACCGCTGGTGGCCGCCAGACGGCGGTGTAGTAGGCAAAAGGCCGTTGGGGGTAACAGGGGTGCGGCTGGAGGTACCAGGGGCCAAGCCCGAGCCGGCTCGGCGGCCGAGTGTGGCCGGGAAGAGGCCTCTTGGCCGGATTGAGAAATTAAAAAAAAAAACAAAAAACATTTATATTATAATAATAATAATCCCAATCCCCCATTCATATGATAGAAAAGGTGTCTGTTCTGCTAGCGTCATGAAATTAGTGTAGCAACAAAGCTCATCGAATTCGCCACACATACGCAGCAACAATATAAATGTCAAAAAAATTATATCGTACGGTGTACGGTTTTTATATTGCACTACGAAATACAGCTTTTCATTTCAAGTGTCATGGCATGAAAACATACACTGGGAAAAAAACACCACCGTCTTATTTCATGGCTGTCCCATCAGTAACTTTCCAAATTCAAACTGTACATCAGAGAAATAACCAATCTCGACTGATGACGATTGCGTTTATCTGACAGGTGGAAGTCAACCCCTCAATGGACATGGCCGAGTCGGACTTCATGAACAATGTCATGCGCTGTCGCTGCAAGTACGATGGCCACAGAGCTTTCATGTACGGATGTCACGCGGGTACGCAACAAAGTTTGTCCATTTTTTTTCCCCGCTCGCCCCTTCACGGCCACGCCGCTTTGTCACTTCTGACCGTCTTTTCCTCCCTTCAAGGCGACGCTTACAGCGCAGAGATCGAAGACCTTTTCGAGCACCAGAGGCAAATCACCAACAACTTTGTGTAGAGACACAAAAACCTTGCGGACGCTGCTCAAGGTGGGCTGAGGGCGATGCCTCCAAGGCCCCTTGGGAAGCTGACGGGAGCACCCGCAAGAGCAAAGAAAATGGAAAAAGCTGCCTGGCTTGACAGCAGATCAAACGTCACATCGATGAGACTCAAGTAGACAGACCGACCACAAGAACGGCTCATGCAGCTTTTTGGCTGTTCATGACTGTAGTTAGGTATGTTAATATATTGATTTAAAAAAAAAAGTGAACGTGGACTACTTTGATTTTTCAAAACGTACACAACTGAATTACTATTGAATCGGTCAACAAGACAACGGCGGAGTACTTGGGAAAGCTTGTACCCAATATAAGATATATCGATCGAATATTGTTCTTTCTGTTGCAAATCGATCTGCGGGGCGTTTTAGAAACACTTATTGGATCATTTATGGATATGAAAAGGTGCTTTGGAATTTTACATCGGTATATCAGACAATGTGGGACAGTTATTTTTTTTCATAAGAGTGATATTAAATCAGTCATTTATTCCTTGACTGTAACAATTATCATCCAACAAGTTTTTAGTACTAATTTTATGTAACAAAGCACTTTATCTTTTTTTTTGCATCAATATTCTTGTATTCGTCTTTTCAATCAGCGACCAATACCGATCAATCCGAAACTTATCGTTTTTCTGAATACAGTGAATTATAAAGTTAGTGTTTTCATATGCACATGTAGTATTTATACTGATATTTAATTTATTCAGAGGGCTCACGCAACATATTCAGCAAGAGGTTTGCTAGCTAGAATTTTTTTCCCTTTCCATCATCCGTAGCTGTGGGACATTTATAAGACTCAGAGGAATGATTCTATTTTAAATGTGGTTATTAAAACGCAATCTATCTATAAAGGCCTTTTAATTATGTCTGTTTGGTTTAGTTTTAAGGTTACGACGATAGCGTGTGCTTTGATGTACACTGTGGAACAGCTGCCTGCCTATAGAATTATGGAGAAAAAAAAGAGGCTGACATCATTTAAGAGGAAGAAAAAGATGATTCAATTTTTAGAAAAATCCGTTCAATTTTATATAAGTAAAGTCGAAATAAGAGAAACGCATCTGGAAAAAAAATGCTTTTTATTTTTCAAGAAAAAGACAAGATAACTAAGATACATCTATGAAAATAAAATGGCAAATACTAACCAACGACTCTTCTCTCCAAAATGTACAACTTCTTTCTCGTGATCATACTCTTACTTTCAAACTTGACAGTCATTCAACTGCATTTTGCAAAATACGAATCATTTGCTGAGTTTATCTTGTTGTAAAACAACCGCGGAACATCCTAACAACCATTTACAAGAAAATTGTGTAAAATTCAAATCAATAAATAAAATGATAAAAAGCACATTTTTCAATCTGTTTATGAAAAAAGGCAAAAGCGAGTTTCTACTCATAGGGCTCATCCTTCCCTTCGGTTAGCGCACAAAATTAGCCTTTCATTTGCTTCCAATTCAAAGTCAACACAACATTACGCCAAACAGAAACACAGGCAGACTTAAAAAGGACCGTTTGCTCTTGCTTTGTGCTTCTGTACGATTGCTGTTTATTGTCTGTTCTGTGTGTTATTTAAAATTATATGGGTCGATCATGGGGTTCAATGCTCATCATATGACTGGATGTAAACCCCCCGCTGTAAGTGTAGCCACCCGATGGCCAGCGAAGAGTGTGAGCCAAATGGTGCTTCTTGAAAATCTCCCCCCTTCGTAAAAAGCTGAGCCTCAGTGACTTGGACCTCATTGAATATGTCTCCATGTGATTGGTTGCGTTTTGCTGTGAAGCGCACTGCGCACACACACGATGCTCACCGTCTGTACCCCAGTTTTTCGTTATCTTGTGCAAATGTATAAAGGTGATCATTGTATTTGTGCTCAAAGAAACACGGGATGATGAGTGTGGATAAACACTGGCTGAGTCACTTCAAATCACCCATCCATACATTCACCATGACTGTGAATTAATAAAACTTCATTGTCATACACAAAGTTGTCGCCTGCTTCGTGTCTCCTTGCTGTTGATTTCTGCCAAAGGTTTTGTTCATTCGTGAGGACTTGCCACGATGAGGATAAAAACATTATCGCTTATCAGGTTCCTGATATTAGCCTGAACTCAACCTCAATTAAGACATCTTTCATGAGCCATATTTGACCCACATTAAAAAAAAAAAGTTTCAAAAACGACTGTTATAAAAATATGTTTATTGTCATAATTTGTGAACCTCACATATAACTCCACATACACTGAAAAAATGCACTTTTTATTTAACAGTGAACACAAAGTCCAAATTGGGATGCAGCTTACTCTTGAACGGTATTTTTCTGTGCATCAAATAGTTGTGCTCTCCATGTCCTCTTGTCTTCTCATGCTCTCCTTCCTGTCACCATCACATCTTTGAAGTGATCGATGAGCCGTTTTTAGCGGGAAAAAAATGACCATGATTAGTAAGGCGTTTTTAGCCGAAAACCCCCCCAATCGTGTATAGTAAGGTATTTTTAGCCCAAAAATCGACCATGTATATTAAGGCAATTTTGGACGAAAAAAAACAACCATGGCGTTTTTAGATGGTCGTTTTTTTCGGGTGGTTAAAGAGTAGACATTGTTGCAATAACCAGGGATCTAACACTCAACCTCTGGTGTGGCACTCCATCACTATACCACTGAGCCAAAGTACCACATAGAGCAGTAGAGTTGTGTTTTTTTATTAATCATGGTCGTCTCTTTCGGCCAAAAATGTCTTACTATACATGGTCGTTTTTTTTTCGGCTAAAAATTTCATCCAAAAATGCCTTCCTATACTTGGTCATTTTTTTTTTCGGCTAAATAAGGCTTAAGACACATCTTTCTTAAGCTCTTTTTTTGGGGCTAAAAATACTGTACTATACATAGTCGTTTTTTGGGGGGGCTAAAAACGCCTTACTATTCATGGTTGGGTTTTTTTCGGCTAAAAATGCCTTACTATATTATACATGGCCGGGTTTTTTTTCCGGCTAAAAACGCCTTACTATACATAATCTTTTTTTCAGCTAAAAACGCCTTACTATACATAATCCTTTTTTTCGGCTAAAAACGCCTTACTATATACATAATCTTTTTTTTCGGCTAAAAACTCCTTACTATACATGGTCGTTTTTTTGGGCCAAAAACGCCGTGCTATACATGGTCGTTTTTTTCGGCTAAATACGCCTTACTATACATGGTCGTTTTTTTTCGGCTAAAAATGCCTGACTATACATGGTCGTTTTTTTGGGCCAAAAACGCCGTGCTATACATGGTCGTTTTTTTCGGCTAAAAACGCCTTACTATACATGGTTGTTTTTTTTCGGCTAAAAACGCCTTACTATACATAATCTTTTTTTTCGGATAAAAAACTCCTTACTATACATGGTCGTTTTTTTTCAGCTAAAAACGCCTTACTATACATGGTCGTTTTTTTTCGGCTAAAAACGCCTTACTATACATGGTCGTTTTTTTTGGTGAAAAACGCCGTGCTATACATGGTCGTTTTTTTGGGGCTAAATACGCCTTACTATACATGGTCGTTTTTTTTCGGCTAAAAACGCCTTACTATACATGGTTGTTTTTTTTGGCGAAAAACGCCATGCTATACATGGTCGTTTTTTTTTGGGCTAAATACGCCTTACTATACATGGTCGTTTTTTTTCGGCTAAAAATGCCCGACTATACATGGTCGTATTTTTTCCGGTTAAAAGCGCCTTACTATACATGGTCGTTTTTTTTCGGCTAAAAATGCCTTACTGTACATAATCTTTTTTTCGGCTAAAAACGCCTTACTATACATGGTCGTTTTTTTCCCGGCTAAACTCGCCTTACTATACATGGTCGTTTTTTTTCGGCTAAAAATTGCGCATCGGTGTGCTCCAAACCCCAATCGCACTAATGCCCAAAACCCAAACCAACAAGTGTACATTCTAATCAGAAATTTCAATTTAGCTCAAAATTACTTCGTTGTGGTGAAATAACATTTTTCTTTTGATTGGGGTTTGGGCGTTTGGGGTTTGTACGAATGCAGGGTTCCCACTCTTGCACTTGGTTTTTACTTATGGAACTTTTAAGGACTTTTGAGGGCTAATTTTGCCATTTTTAAGGACCTTTTCTCCTTTTTGCAGGGGATTCACGGTGGATATAAAGAACAAATTGGCCCAAAGTGATCACGTAATCATCATCAGAACTGATCATAGCAGAAAAGCAGAGCGGGAACCAGGAAGGCACGTCGCCCGACAGCGGGGTTTGAAGGGGAGGACGGCAGGCGAATTTTCTGACAAAACAATTAATTGGAAGGGTGGGGAAAATGACATTCGCAAATGAAATGAACACCACAGGTTCATTTTAAATGCTTTTTTTAATTGATTTTAGAAGCTTTCCCTGAAAATTAAGGGCAAATAAGAACATAATTGTACAATTGTACAATTTCTTTTTTATGGATTTTATGGATTTTTATGAACTTTAAGTACACGTGGGAAGCCTGGCAGGGTTCGATTCCGGCTCCTGCCTGTTCTCTTCGTGTTTGTGTGGGTTTTCCTCGGGTATGCCGTTTTCTTCCCATATTCCAAAAACATGCATGGCAGGTTAATAGAGCACTCGAAATTGTCCTTGGTGCAAGTGTGACCGCTTATGGGTGTTTGTCTATGTGTATCCGGTGATTGACTGGCAACTAGTTCAGGGTGTACACCCGCCTACCGCCTGAAGACAGCTGGGATAGGCTCCTGCGGATCAGAAAACGAATGCATGGATGGAACAGTGTTTGTGTTTTTGCTTGTCACCAGGAAATTTTGACCATATTTAAGATTCCCTCATGACAAGAAAAGTAGAGGCCAACAAATGTGCTGTTTTGGGCCCACAGCAAGCTGACTGGAAGCAAGTTGCAAGCGTGTAGCCAAAAAAAGCCAAACCCTTTCAAGATGTTCACCTTCATCCTTTGCAAACAACACCTTCTCTTTCCCGTCCGAGACAAACCGACAGCTCGCCAAACTATTTGAGTAACACAAACACACAGAGTGTCCTGGAAGTGATGCCCAAACTGCAGCATATCAAACCAGGTAGAAAGGTGTGCGTTTGGGAAGGAAATGTCATCACCAAATGTTTGACTTGCTCTTAGTTGACAAGTCCACCCAAAAATAAAACAGAGCGTCTGTGAAGTGGTCTCTCGCCGACCGGGATGAAACAGCTGTTTGGTAAACAGGATGAAAGCGGAGCACCTGGGTCGCTCCATTTGCCCACCTCGGAACGAGCTAAACTTATCTCCAAACTGTCTGGAACATAGCAATAAAGTTGTGGACATACAAATGAGTCACATCCAGAGTTAAAAACCAGCCAACCAAGGCATTATTTACACTATTGGACCAAATGCCCAAAAGTGTTGATTGGCGACCAGGCGTACACCAACTGGCACCAAAAGTCAACTGAATAAGACAAGCACTGTGGGAAATTGATGGATATTAACCATCATGGCAGATTGTTGTGCTCGTGTGTTGCAAGTCTGCCCACTCATTTGAACGGTCCTGGGTTTGATTTTTGACTCAGGCCCTCCTGCATGAAATTTGCATGTTCTCCCTGCGATTGGATGGGTTCCTCGAGCATCTTTCACATTCCAAAACACACATTTTCGGTAAATAAAAGCTTCAAAATTGTCCATAGGATGTGAATGTGAGTGTGAATAGTTGTTGATATATGTGGCTTGTATTTCGGCAGTCAAAGGTATACCCTGTCTCTTCCCCAAAGACAGCTGGGATAGACAAGCCTAATCAAAGACGTATGAAGACAAAAAAGCCGTAATTAACTGACCACTGCTCAAAAAGGAGCTTGTCAACGCATGAGGCTCATTGAAGTAGAATCAGCTAGCATATTAATATTAGTAGCTGCATCGGAAGAGAAGCAGAAACAGACTGTACATTACTACCCCTTTTGAATGTCAACGAGGACTGACAACAAAACAGCACCCCTGAAACATGGACGAAAAAGCGATGAACAGAAACTAACAACATCAAGATTCCACAAGATGGCGCCAAAGTAATATTTTTATTGCTGCGCCCTGAGCACAAAACAGCAAATATAGTGTTTTCAGAAAATAACCGAGGATTCCTAGCCAGTTAGGTTAACCAGTAAAAAAAACTGATGGGTCGATGTCGCTTTGTGGAGAAACGAAAACTGCTATGCCATCAGCATAAAAGTCAGCCATGGTGGAACAGTGTCGGCACATTCCACCATTTTATATCGCATTCATTGCCTGCCACACTAGTCTAGACCAGAATCGCAACCCTCCCTATACAGTCCAGATCAGGGTTTACTGATCTAAAACTGTACCACTTGATGAAACGTGACCCAAGACAACGGAATAATGAGCAACCGTCACACATAAACACTCAGCTTCGACGAAGCCCTTTCCTATTTGCAACTAATGTTTTTATTCAGGAGCCAACCCCACCCCGACCTGCGCGTTGGGGACCACAGTCAGCTCCACAATGGCGGGACTGTATGCAGGCTGTGAATGACAGACCTGTCCTTACAAGCTCCAAGGAACCTCCACCCTCATACAAACAACTGGGGTGCGCGGCACGTTTTCCCCATCATCTCTTTCGGAGGCAGTGTTCCATGCTTAGCATGCCACACAGGCATTTTGGGGTAGTGGCGTTCAGGGAGTGGATGGGGGGGGGGGCAGAGTTTGTGATTAGAGAGATTGCTGCCTTGGCTTGAAAGTAAACTGGCAACTTCCGCCATTTCAGACGCTCGCGTTCACTTCAGTCCCGTTCGGGCTGATGAAGCGCTGATGGGAATGCGCGGTCGTTCGCCTGTATTGCTTGTTTTCCATTTGCACGCTACGTGGGCCTGCTTCGCGGAGCTGAAGCCGTCTGGCTGACGACAAATCAGGTTCAATCCACTGCAACAGTATGTAGTGACTCGCGTATTTGCATGAAATGTCAAAAACCCATTAGGAAGCACATTTAGTCTGCAAGTCATGTAACCAATATACAGGGTTGTTAATTTGTACTAAGGTAGGCATGTCCAAAGTCCGGCCCGGGGGCCAAATCCGGCCCGCGGTCGAATTTCATCCGGCCCTCGGCCCCTGTCATAAAATCAATGCCGTCTGGCCCGCAGGTTGGGCGCAATGGAACACGTGTTGCATAGACTGAGGTCTCGTAGACTGGTGAGTGATGTTTCATAGAGTACTGCTTCCCTCTAGTGGCTAAATGAGTAATAGCATTCACTAAATGAGTAATAGCATTTAGACACTAGAGGGCATCACTCACGAGTTAACAAGACATCACTCCGTGTTTATATTGACTGATATGTCATATTTCAAATGATCCTTGCAGTTGTGGATATGTGTATTGCTTGTTCATTTCCCTGTTGTTCGAGTCAAAGGTTTTGTGACTATTGAAAAGTCAAGGTGATACATTTTATGTTTCAAATCAATCAATTTGCACTCAGGAGACTTCTGTTTAAGAAAAAGTAAAGTGAATAAGCAGTTGCATGTGATATACCTGTTTCAAATGAACCAAAAGAAATTCTTAAGATTGTTGAAATTAAAATGAAAATGGAAATGTGAAACAGACTGGCTTACTAAAATTTGTTGAACAATATTGTTGTTCAATGTAAATAATGTCAGCCAAGGTCGGCCCCCCGACATTTTACCACATAAAATCTGGCCCCCTTGGCAAAAAGTTTGGACACCCCTGTACTAAGGCTTATATCATGGATGCCCAAACTATGGACGAAGTGTCACTTATAGCATGTTGAAACAATAATGATTTTTACAAATAAATTCAAATTTTAGTTGCAGCAGAAAATAATGTGAATCATGATTTCTGTATGTCTGTAGGTTTTGGACACTCCTGCCTTAAATGAGTACACATGGGATTGGTAAACTGCGGGTCCTTTTCCAGCATTGTTTGCATCGAAGACAAAATACCTTTTTTGTCAGTCTGCCTGCGATACCCCGGCCAACTACGAACCCCATCAACAAGGTTCGCGACAAACATTCTTGTGAGAGTGTACACACGCGCTGCCCAGTCCCCTTACTACACCCTGACAATTACTGCTATATATATACAGTATATACCAGGCCAAATGGGAGCCACGAACCGGCGTGATTACAGGGTGGAGCAGCAGCAAAGTGGTGGAGAAAGAGGGGACACACAAAAAAAAAGTGAGCAAAGGGTGAAATGGAGCAGAGAAGAAGATGAACAGTAAGAAGGGATGCATAAAGAGGATGCAGTCAATGATGTTATGTCATAAATCACAGTGTGATTTATATGAGCTCAAATAGTTTCTTTTTAGAAAAAGTGAAGAGGGGCATGATTTAATTAGAGGGCTGAGCGCATGCATGGGTGACTCTTTTTGAAAAAGTCCCCATGATAATGACCTGTCTGTTTTGTTCTGTTTGTTTTTTCTCTCCAAGAAATCTGACAGTAGAGTTTCAGAAGACTGAAGAGAGTTTGGTTGGGTTGCATTAAGATGTGCTGCCCTCTTCTGGCAAAGAGGAGGACTAGCTCAATGGAGTGGCGTTTACCAGCATGTGGACATGCTCTCCGGGTAGAACTGGATGAAAGTGGTCAGGGGGTTCCTTTAAAACTGGGATAAATGAATGCCTTGTCTTTAATATTTGCCTGCACGTTATTAGCATTTGCTGCAACTGAGTCAAGTTCATGTATACTTCGGGTTTAATTTTTTTCCTCTTTCACCTCAATCTTGACACTTCCCTTTGCCGCCTGTCCTCCCCGAGTGCTCATCTCCCCGAGAAGAGACAGCATGCTCCCATGGAAGGATTTATAACACAGGAAGTCATGTCACAGCCGAATTCCCCTTATGTGATGTATTGAGGTGCCGGCTTCAATCGGCGCCAGAACTCAGTCCCCAGTGATGAGCCTTGTACTGAATTGATCTGTCACGACACTGTGGGAAAAGTGGGAAGTCCGCTCTGGATCTATCGACCATTCCTGCCCAGGGGGGTATTAAAAAAAATCACATTAACCAATAGAGCACTTTCTATTGTATGGGGGGGGGGGGGGGGGGGAGCGCGCTCCACCTCACTTCAGCGGCTCGCATAATTGGAAGCATCTTGGCAAGAAGATAGCATATCAATGGGCTTGCATTCCAAGGACATAGAGATAAGAAGAGACTGCGTGGCTCAACATGTCCACGACAGGGTCACTCGCTTTCCGTAACGACACAGCAGAATGGCTGTTGATGCACATACAACCCCTCCACTCCCCCAAAAGCAATTAATGTTGATGACTTACTGTATGTGAGGGGCCTCAGAGAATGCTTCACTCGTTATCGGTCAACATGCTTTTTGAGAATCCTTTACTCCTACTTGAATGAAAAGAAGGCAAAAAGCTCTCCAGGAGGCGACCGTTTTATCATGAAGATATATACGAATACATTATTCGGTAAACATGCACATACTAATTATATCCATTACAAGAAGAGGATTTTAAATGTCACTTTTTATTTTTTTAAAAGAGCACTTGCCCTCATTTGGATATCGCGGGTGACCTGAAGAGTGGGATACAAGCTTGACTGATGAGTTGGCTGATATATATTTCTTTATTGTAGCTCATTATGAAAAGATGGGGAGTGAAGATTTGACATTTCTAATTTTGGCCATTTGGATTCTCAACAATGGTTCATAACTCTGAAATAATTCATGAAAAGAAAAAAAACCACGACCCTTTAAAGATGAACCAAAACAGAAACAACAGAAACGTCATCATCCTCTACAACCCCCCCCCCCCCCACTATTTAATTATTTCATATTTTATTTATAGTTTGAATTCTTACATGTTCTCAAACAGGTTGTGATGTTTAAATATTAATTTTCCTGTGCGTCACCATGGAGAACGTTTTTATTGTACATGTACAAGCAGGAACTATCAACACACACACACACACTCCAAACAGGCTCCCGTGCTTTACACCCGAGTGCACTTCCCTTATTATTTAACACGCAGCAAGCAAAAACAAACAAAAACAAACAAACAAAAAAAAGGTCACATGTTGCACTGCACTTTGTCATATCTCCTTTGAACCGAGATTCCAGTTCTTCTCTTAGCGTTGTTGAAGCACAGACCTCGAGATGAAACAAAGCATGCACTAATGTTTGGCCCACACGGTACACAGTATCTAAATCTTAAAAGGGTGCCGTCATGCTTACGAAAGAGAAATTCTGGAGATGTCCGTGAGTCTTCCTAAAATCAAACAGTTGCATGTCTGCGAAGCACACTGTACTTTTATTGAGATGGGCATTCTAACATAGTGCAGATATTGACCTCTGCATTTAATCCATAACAGTAAGCATACACCTTTAGTGAGACACAGGGGCACGGCGGGATAGACGGGCGGACGATCGGGGGGTCGATCGCCCACTTCACAGCGGCCAATTTTACATCTACCGCAAATGGAGATCTTGCAGTTCCTTGTACATGTACTTTGCAAGTATTGACCTCCATTGCGCAAGTAAGTTTATCCTTCCACCATGGAGATTGCGCGTCTCCCCCGCGCTGAATTTAAAAGGAACGAGAGGAGCCGCTTCCATTGGTCGGGAATCAAGTCGGCTGTCTTCACGCCCACATTGGCGCACACGCCCGTTTCAAACTGCGGGCTTCTATGAAAATACCATTCAAAGAAAAATTAAAGCACTACTCTTGTGCTGGGCATGAAAATAGGACCCCAAAGTCTTATATTGTATTGTATGTGATTCATTTATATGTCGCTAAGTGTTGTTGACATAAGATGTTCTAACTGTTCAGATTCTAAAATATTTGCTGACACTTGTTTTTCATTATTCATCCGCTGTTGCCGTAAATTTATCAGCTTTACAGTATTTTTACAGGCAAAAGTTCAGATTGAAACAGTGACCCCTCTACGGCATGGGTGTCAAAGTCAAGGCCCGGGGGGCCAGCCATAACGACAATGTGGCCCGTGACAAAAAGCAATTTGACACCCCTGCCCTATGGGCTCTATACTTTGCTCCACTCCACTAATCATCCAAATTAAATATATACAATAGGCTGGGTAATTAGTGTGGAGGCAACGCCTTTGTCTTTAATGGATGCTTAAACAGATTTCAGATAAGTTTGAGAAGAAAAATAATGAATGGCCTCTGAGGGGAGGGGTTGGGATTAATTAATATTGAGTGCAGTCTAGCTCCTCCTAACTCTTCTTACCCCTCCTTTTTTGCCCCTTTTTATTTTTATTATTCTTACATCCTTTGACATTATTTATACGCACTGTCACAGCAATGTTGTGATTATGGATGGCATGCGCCCGTACAGCGCTCCTCGATCAATGGGCCTGAAATTAAAGCAAAAAATGAATTTCCGCGGCGTCTGCCACATTCGCGCCTGAGCAGGGGGAACGGCTGATTACCTGAGGAGAGAACAGCAGGAATGCGACGACGAAGGATGGAAGTTGCGGTACTTAAGGGTTGACGGCTGTGATATGACATTTTAAACAAGTGGCTGTGCACTTTTCGCTCGACAAAATGCCCTCTGAAGTTAACGGAGAAGATTTGGATCTATTAGCTAACATATTGCAACGTCACGGTTATTAGTGCCCGTGTAATGTAACACCCAATGACTCGGACCGGTTTAGCAGATGTCGTAACCTGAGCTCAATACGAGGGGCTGATTCTATGAAATGTGGTCATTATTCCCGTCAACAGCACGTTGACATGAAGATGAGGTGATGCTTATTGGAAGACTTAATAGCATTCAGCAACTACAGAAAGGTTTAGTGGCTATCGAACGTGATTGCAAGTGAGCTAGAGCCATTCTCACTCTGGACTGGGTGCTAGCTAATTGCAGAGTACATTGGGACAAACAGCCATCGCCATTCACACCTGTGGATGCTGAACCACATTGCGCCGTGAATTTAACAACACTGAAGGAACTCTCACGTCAGGTAAATAAAATAACTAGGGATCCATATGTGATTAAAATTTGAAGCACAAAAGACCTGAATTGCATCATAATAATATGCTAATAGATTAGCTGCTATTAGCTAATTATCTATTATTTTATTATTTAGCTCAATTGATTGCGCAGCTGTGCCGAATGAAATGTCCAGTGAGTAAGCTATGAACAAAACAAAAATAAAGTGGAGTGATGTCAAATGTTTTTCAAACAAGTTTGCCCTTTCGGTATCCTTTCACCGGAGATGGACACTTTATTCCCTCGGTTGTTTCCCCTCGTCCCTCATTTTTGAATCGATTTTGCTATTAGAGGTGGAGAATCAGAGGGGGAGGGTGACGGGCCTGAGGTGGCTTGACAGGCTTCTTCATCTCCCAAAAGCACAAGTTTGCTTTACATCAGCCAGGAGGCGGCGACTGTCATTAAAGAGACCCGAGTCCTAATGCATTGGATTAATACCCCACTCTCCTCCTCAAAGAGAGGATTCACAAAACAAAACAAAAACACAGTGACCTGATATGAAGTCCTTACAGCAAGTTCAGATAAACAATCAAGAAACACTTTTTTCTGTATGAAATAAGAGAAATACGAAGAAACACGCAAACTCCACACAGGAGCTCAGATTTGATTATTTTAATTGCTGATTTATTGATGGGATCGCCATATTGGAGCAGCAAGGACCGAAGTGAGAACGAGTTCTCTTTAATGTTCTTTCTCATCACATTTTTTTTCGTTTTCTTGATTTGGCAACGCAAAAAACACAAGGAAAAAGGAAACCACTTCCTTAGCAAGCTGAAGTTTCAAGAGATGCACTTCCAATTTGAAGAACTTCTATTTTTCCTCGAAAATTTACCTTCAATTGTACCTAAGAGGCGTTCGATCCGGAGGTCCCACTGGATTCGTTTGACTGCAAAGCATTTCACCAAGAAGTACTTTCTTTCCCCCCCTAACCTGACACATTTCATCCATCCATCCGTTCTCCAAAGGTCAACTTTTCAAATCCATTGAACAAAATCCTCGGCGAATCATCCGAATAGTCTGAAAGCAAATGAAGGCCCGTCACTCAGCATTAGCTGACAACATGTGGACGTGCACTTGTACTTGTGGCAAGTTGTCAATCGAGGTTAACGTGGAGCACACGACAGTGATACCTGGAGGCAGCTTGGACTTTACTTGTGATGCCAGAGCCAGTGATGCAAACATAATGTGACACCGCGTCCTGATTCCACCGTCAAATCTGCAAATATGAAAGGGAATTGATTCTCGTGATGTATTGCCTTCCTCCATCAATCAAACGCATTTCTGTATTTCCTGCCCCCCCCCCCACTCCCCAGCATTTTTTTCCTACTGTCATCTCCCCTTCACGGTATCACAACAACCGCACTCGTTCGCAGCTATTTATTTGCTTTATTTCCTTAGATCAGCTATAAAGAACAAACACCATTAAGCCAGCCAATCAATAAGGAAACATCAGCGCTTCGAGCTCGCCTCTCCACGCAAAATAGATTTACAATGTCGGCACGGGTGAGATAAATCACATATTCATACATTAAATTAAAAAAAAACTTGATTGATCGTAATGTGGGGAGTGTGTTATATTTGTCAGGGACTGCGAAAACAATGTTTTATTGGTGCGATCCTTCAAAGTCGGCTGAAGACGCCCGACTCCGGCGGATGAGTTGTTGCATTGGGATGAAGAAAATTGTTACTCTAGCAACGGTACGATGCAAATAATGATGTTTTCCAACAGACTACAAGGCTAACAATTGGATGTGTTCATCGTACTTGAAGCCTCTGCAAAGCCATTCCGAGTAGAGTGTGCAGGAGTGGGCTCTTTGGCTAAGTGACACCTTATGGGATATACGGAGATTGTGTCATGCATTACAGGGCACGGCTGTGATGGGAGCCTTCTTGATGAAAAATATTGCGGCATCGCGTGGGGCAGAGTGGAAAAGGTGTGCGGGAATGGGGGTGGGGAAGGGGCGCTGCCAAGGACATTTAAGAGAACTGTCAGGGGAAGTCTGATCTATTGAGGACCCTGTTGGCTGAATCTATATTTAAGCATGTGTGTGTGTGTGTGTAAAGTGCAGCAGTCACACAAACGCAAGCTGCAACACATGCGCTCGCACCCCTGGAGGCCCAAGTAGAGGCGGCCCTCGCTGCACAGGTTCAAAGATGCGAACTGGAGCTCATCCACTCGGAAAATCAAATGTTCTGTTTTTTTCTATGTACATACAGAGCACGAGATACAACTGAGAATTAAGAAGAAAAAAAAAACAAGTGCTCATCTGCATTAGATTGCGTAACATGCACGGAAATTGTTCAGATCTTATATTTGGAGACACTCAAGTGGAGATGGTAAATAACACGGGAGGCGTCTTACATCACTTGAGGCGTTTTAGAAGAAGAAGAAGAAGAAAAACCTTTATTAGTCTCACAATGGAGAAATTCCCAATTCACAGCAGCAAAGTTATGAAAGTAAGAAGTAGAACAACAAAATATAGGAGCTGCTGAAAAGGCAGCCACTCTCGCGGCGCCATTTTGAAGTCAAAATAACAAAAATAACACAAATTCAGCATTTAAATTGGAGTCAACTGATACGTCCAGCACGCATTAGAATGTCAGGGGATCCAAGTGACAACTGCCATCGGTACTTTGCTACATATTCAGGGAAGCCCGTTCACCAAAGCAGGAAAGGAAATGATCAGAATTTGCTATCGTCGATCACTAATGCGATATTAGTAATCATTACCTTGATCCTGATTGGCAAACATTTGATATCTGGCCACAATGTTTAGCGAATACCATCCATAATCCCAACAAGTGACTTTATTTCACCCTGGGGGAGGGTCTTGGGTAGCACTTTCAACCCCACCTATGTATCGGTCTAATATAGCGGCTGGTATAATGTATGTATTGCAGAACGCAGTCCCTGCTGCCGAGAAGGAATCTCCCGCTCTGGGTAGCAGTCGCCTCCTCTAACAAGGAGGTAGAGCTACCGCTGTAGGAACGTCACGGTCGATCTGCACTGAGGCGAACCAGCATGCCTGTTAGTCAGGAGAGTGAACGCCAAGCAACCCTGCCAGGGGAACGTGTGGCGTGGGGACCATTACTGAAGCCGAACGATAAAAGGAGAGCCACCCCCCCCATCCCTCCCGTGCGCAGCGGAGGGTATTCATCAAGCTGCTACACATTTTCAAGGAGGAGAGCGGTACAGGAGGCCAACCCCTCCCCATTTACCTCGCTTCCGTTGACCCTTATTCATCCCTCATCTTCAGTCCAAGAAGCTCTACTTCAGGATCAGAGAGTGGGCCACAACCGACTGGGAGGTGGCGGCAGAAAGTGAATAAGTCAGACGGTCACAAAGCGCAACATCCTGTCTTGTCTCAGCATCCCTCCCTCCAGGGAAGCAATACAAGCTACTCCGTGCCTGATAGTCACACTTAGTGCTGTCACTGGCTTGTGTCCAGTGCTGAGGGATGCCCATTATATAGTCCAATAAAGAGACGAAAGAACCATCCATCCGTTTTTTTAGCGCTCATCCTGTTCCAGGGTCACAGCAAAACTGCCTGCAGTCTATCGCAGCTGACTGAAAGGCGTACAATAACCTGGATTAGTCGCCAGTACGTTGCAGGGCAGACCTGATCAACATAATATATAAGATATTGTTGTTAATGTTTTATCTGCATTAAAAAGTTGAAATATAGATATAGAAACGGACAGCAGCTCAATTAGATATTAAAAGTCACTAAAAGAGATCCCAGGGTGGTTGCCCAAACATCAGCCATGTGTAGCATCACATTATCAGTCACCTCGGCATACTTCAGAGATTCTCTTTTTCTTGGGATTTTTTTGGGAGACACGATACCACAAAAAGGGCCAGTCCCAACGAGGCATGTTAAAAGGACTCTGATCCAAAGCAGTAAGAGCCAATAAGCACAAGTCTTTTGTTGTTTTGATGGTTTACAATAATGCCTTTATGGCAGTCCTTAGAGGGACTTGCACATTTGACCTGGGGAACATGTTTTTTTTGTTTTATTTGGGCCATATAAAAATAAAGTGGAATTACACATTCACAACAGTAGGTGGCAGTGGCTCTTTCATATAAGTTGACATAGTGTTACCTTTACTTACGAAATTAAAACACTTCTTAACTAGTTAAATTTATTAACTAGAAAACTTTGCAAGTAGTGTTTTCAATGTAAATGCCCTAATCTGTTCCAAGCAGCCCAAAATTCAGACAAAAATATTTCATAAAGCATAAAAATCCATCAAAATATGTAACAACTACATGTTACAATTAGATTATTGCACAATAAACGAGATTGTGCATCCTGTAAAAACCAAAAAAATAGAATAAAGAATAAAAATGATGGCCATTGACTTTTAACTGCGTCCTTTTTTTGTTGCCCTCATTGGTTCATGTTCTCTCTCAAAAGTGGTTTTTGCCTGCCGTTGATCCAAGGACATTTGCTTTCATTGGCTTTTAACAATCCTTTGAAAATATTATGAAGACGTCTATAACAATTTCATAGGCAAATTACATGATTCATAGTCGTGGTGGAGATTTAAGGACTCTTTTTCCTCTGAGGTGTGGAATGGAAAATAATTAAGAAGCGCTGCCTTAGGGTCATGGGTGAATGTAGCCTACCTCAGCGGACTTTTGGTGAGAGGCGGGGAACATCATGGGGTGTTCGCCAGTCACATGGACAGTACTTAAACTTTTACACTTACATTTACAGTGACGGTCAAATTAGTCTTCGATTAACCTGACTGGTATGCTTTTGGAATGTGGGAGGAAACCGGAGAAACACAGTTGAGGGAGCTTTCCGATGGGCAAAATTCAAATAAATCGACCAACACCTTTGGCGGTTCTCGTATAACTGATGGTATCATGTGCGGCATTGTGTGGGAGAGTCTTAATGTTCTTTCGAAACCTTTCATGTAATGCACGACCTGACACCTACAAATACTGAGGGTAAAAAAGACAAGTACAAGCTCTGTTGACTTTGGGTGTTTAACGCCATTTTACAGCTTGCTCCAATCGCAGCATGGTGACATCAAACTGACATTTTGATGTTTATATTGTATGAATCACAACCACCTGCCGCTGGATTTAGACCGATAGATTCTCACACAATAACAGTGGAGACAAGAGCAGCGCTGCTTTATGACCTCAGCACTTTCAGTTTGAAGCCTTCCAGCTCCGGCCACTTTTAAATTATGGTGGGAAACGTCCTTGGGATGTGAACATCTCATTTCCAGGGTGCTCGGCGTGACACACGCACACGCACACATACACACACACACACACATACACACACACACACTGCAGGTTGTACTCGGTGGAGCGCGACATCAGAGTAAGGCGACTGGAAATTGTAAACCTGGAAGTGCTCTCAGCATAGAATCTCTCCTTTTTGATCAATGCCACATTTGATTCAAATCGCTGATTCACACCAAACGACACTGAGTAATTCATCACTCTCTTAAGGCACAGTCCTCACACAGGACACTTTATTAGGTACACTTTCACCATTTCATAAGAGCTGACCCACCAATATGCTTTTAAAATGACAATGACACTCAACATTCATTTAAGAACGTGTGGACGACAGAGGTTGTACTCTGTGTAGTGATTCGAAACTGATCGATGGAAACCCAAAAGTTCATCAACAGCTAATATAAAGATTCTGTAGTCCGGGGTTTACAGCGGCATCAACATACAAAGTTTCGAGGTTACAAATGGCACGCAGTGACTTCGTTTGACCGGTGGGGCAAGAATACATGGCAAAGCATGTGACACATTCAGCTAGCGCCGTCCTTACTTTTTCATTGGGTTATTTTATACCGTATTCAGGAATTTTTCCATACAAATATTGAATGTAATTATGATCTATTTACGGAAACTCTGGCTATGTCACAACCTGAGGACCCCTGTCCAGTGAAATATTTAAATGGCATGTCAAGATGAACTTGCCTTTTATTTGGGAAATAACTATTTTGACAGGTATGCTTGAGGAACGTTGAATGAAGAAATCAGAAAAAAGGTTTCAGTGAAATTCTGTGGCTGCATTTTGTGCAATTTTGATGTTCAGTAAATTCGTTGTACACTCAATTCCTCCTCAGTCCCTTAAGAAGGTGCTCTGAAAGGCACATAGAACATGTAAGCATGTGAAGGATTTTCATATATAACATTCAGTGGATGCCCGCTATTCACGAGGAGTAGGAACCAGGCTGTCCAATGGATAGCAAAAATCTGGGTATAATTGACGGCCATTGAAATGCAATGGATTTTCTGTTTTAACACATGAAACCCCAAAAAGAATGAACCCCGCCCAGGTGAATCCGCTGGTGCTGAATTGAGAGTATCAAGGTCCCACTGTGGAAACAGTATTTAATCACTACAAAAGATATTTTTTAACAATGCATTTTTTTGGTCGTTCTTTTGCAAAAGTGCGCTGCAACTTGGCAACAATTGTAAAACACCGCTCCCAGGGTGAAATATTTTGTGAACTACTGTTTCTTACAAATTTCCCTCACTTATTACATAATAAGGTTTAAAAATAAATCAGAAACCCATCCCTTTTTGTTCCCAGTGGAGCTCTTTGAAATTGCAAAAAAGCCAAAACAAAAACAACAACAAACATATGCTTACATTTTTATCTTTCAAAACAGAATTGGCTATGGAAAGGGTACAGAACCTGTGTGTTCCTAATTTTTGGGACCCATCCATGAAGACAGTTGCTCACGATTCTCTAAATTGACAAGAGTTTAATATGCATCTCTAATAACTAACCACAAACAAAAATAAAAAGAGCTACAGCCTAAAAAGAATTGTGTGTGATTGAACAGCTTAGGGTACATTATTAGTTAGGCTGTAAAACACGTCAAGTGTGACGTTGTATCCTCACGTGAGTGATATGTTTACTCTCTACGACGAACGTAAAGCACGAATTCAAGTGTAAGTGTAAATCGCAGTCAACACCTGAGGGCACGCCCATTGTATCATCTCCGCCTCTTCATTGGCTGCCTACTTAAATATTCACCGTGCTGTGCGCTGATTGGCTCCGACCGCCGCTCGAGACATTTCATAAAGCAAAACCATCAGAAGTTGAGTAAAAGGGACTGAAAAAGGTGGCGATAGAAAAAAAAAAGACTCGCGTGTGACAACAGCGGAATCTAAAGGAGAATAAACCGAGGACAGCGACTCTTGCTGAAGGCTTTTTATCGGAGTTCCCCCCACCCTCCTTTCCTTCCTCCGTGAGTATCTCATTCACTTGCCGCTCGCCTTTTACTGAATGCAGGATGCGTGGCCGAAATATGCAAAGTTGAACTTGGTGCAACAAGTCTACGTATTTAAATGCGGGTGCATCACTTTAAGAATTTGCCATCCTTTGATTATCCATTTTTGGATGGCTTCACTAAAGCAATGTTTAAAAAAAATGTATGTACAGTATATATATTTTATTTCAGAAATACAGTCTAAAACATGCACGCAAAATCGAAGGAAAGGCGTTCGGCAATTATCGCTATAGATTATTCACTTTCAATATCGGTATATATACACATATATAGTTTATATATAGTTGAACCTTTTTAAATAAAAAATTAAATAAACAAATAAAACGTAGCTTGAACGTTGATTTTATACTTAATTATTATATTTTCATTATTTTAGAAAGGCATGCAGGGTGGATGTCAAAAGCTTACTTATACAAGTGGTGTGAGTATGAACACATTCAAACAAAAATGATTTTGGTCGTAGTTCACTATCTAGTCCGTTTTTACCGAAAAAGTACACTTTTTTGTCTGTACATTTTCACATACTGTAGACAATAAGGTAATAATATTAAAAACACATGAATTCCCAAAAAGTCAAACTGATTTAAATTGTAACTTCTTCCAAAAATCCTACAACTTCCCAAAAATAAATTGTCTTAATCATAAACATTATGATTAAGACATAGGTTTTGCCCATCAATATTTGTGACAAAAGAAGAAAGTGCAGTCAATATAGTGTCACTGCTGGTTTGAAATTGCTGGAGGGCCACTGTGGTTCTTGATGGATAAATAACAGCTTAACTTTAATGGTGACTGTTGATTACTGTGAATGAAAGTTAAGTGTAATGCGCTAGGATTAGTCCAACCTTGTGTGTGTGTGTGTGTGTGTGTGTGTGTGTGTGTGTATGTGTGTGTGTGCGCGCTCTGCAGGGGGGGGGGGTGTCCTTCACAGCGACGAGATTCCTGTGAGCGTGTTTTGAAAGTGAACATCTTCACTGGCTCTTTGTCGCAGTGTTATCAGGATGAGAGCTGAGCATGAACGCTCCACGAGGCACATGCTGATGCTGCACGCCGCCGTAATGGCCTCTTAATGCCAGTATAAATAACCCAAAGTGAAAACATTTCTCGGGCCTGAGACGACACATTTCCCCCCCTAGGCTATTTCATGCTATTTGACCGTTTTACAAAAAAAAAAAATGTTTTCACACAATGGGAGGAAGATAACAGTTAAGTACGCATTAGATCCTGAAAAACAAATGAGCGCACATAACTGTCCAGGACTTTTTGCACCAAGTAAAAAGTCTCGCTGTAACTTTACTTTAAAAATTGAGATTTCATGTTGTGAATGCAGGCTGGGTGTCCTTGACCGGAAAAGGCATCACCCTACCATTTTATCAATGCAGTTCCCTGTGGTTTCACACTCTCATATGTCTTTGGATTTACTTTCCCTTGTTTGGGACATTGACTAAATTATGGGGCGGGTCACTTTTTAAGGATGCACTTACTGAGAAATACAACCTCTGTCGAACTTTAAAATGAAAGCCCAAAACTTTTCATCCATCTACAGCAGGGGTCTCCAATGTGGTGCCCGCGAGCACCAGGTAGCCCGTGAGGACCACACCAGTAGCCCGCCAGTGCTAGGATTGTGATTTGCTCGTAGAAATTATGATTTAAAAATGCAAACATGGGCCGTATTATAGATTCTATAGCTACCTATTTAGCTATCTAACTAGCTAGCTACAGTATATATCTAGCTAGCTAATGTTCTAATATTATTAAATGTAATTTGTACAAATGTTATTTCTGTCACGTCGCGTGTCCGCCAGCAGGTGGCGGGTTTTCTCCCCCGCCATCCGCGCACCTGTCCGTAATTTCGGGCTGATTACCCTCTTTTATTAAGAGACTCCGACAGTCATCTCGCTGCCGGAGAATTCCTCACCGTGCCATTGATCTCTCGTGCTAATTCCTCTATTTGTAGATTACTCGTTGCCTTCTTGCCTTGCGGCCTTTACTCTTGCCATTAGCGTTAGTCACTAAATTGAATACGTCGATATTGCCTAATCAGTAGTTCCTCGCACTTTGTTTTTCAGCGAGCGTTTTCAGTTGTTTCCTTATTTCTTCCCTGGTCCTTATTTGACCAGCGTTTTGTGTTTCCGTTTTTTCCCTGTCGGGCTCTTTCTGTTTTTGTCATTAAAGACACTCTTTGCTTTGAGAAAATCCTTTCGTTGTCTGTTTTCCGGGGATCCAATTCTTTATTTTCCTCGTTCTGCACGGAGCGATCATTATCGCTTCGGGCAGATCGTGACAGAATTCTCCGGCCACCATGGATCCCGCAGACATCGAAAGAATTTTGTCCGCTCTTTCCCGACAAGAGCAACAGATGAGTCAGCAGGGCCAAGCCATTAGGGAACTCCGTGGCGCGGTCTCCATGCTGGCTCATCGGTCCGATGATTTAGAACCTCGGTTGGTCCGGGTGGAAGAGCGGAGACCATCTCCCCCCGGGGTTCGTTCTATCATTCCCGAAGCGCCCCCCTCATATCCCATTATGACGAGGGAGCCATCGCTTCCACACCCCCCTCGCTACGGGGGCGAGCATGGGCAGTGTGGACACTTCCTCCACCAGTGCTCTCTCATTTTTGATCAACAGCCGTCTGCCTATGCTAATGACGCCGCCAAGGTGGCTTATGTCATGAGTCTGTTAACAGGTCCGGCAGCATCGTGGGCGATTGCGACAAGTGACGCCAAGCCGAATCTCCGTACTTCGTTCCCCGACTTCGTGGCTGCGTTCCGTCGGGTGTTCCATCATCCCGTGCGGGGCAGAGAGGCAGAGGGCCGGTTACTCGCCATCCACCAGGGAGAGCGATCGGTAGCGGACTACTCCATCGAGTTCCGGATCCTGGCCGCCCAGAGTGGATACGATGATCGGGCGCTGTGTGGTCTATTTCGCCGTGGACTAAACCCTCAACTCTAGGACGAGCTGGCGACCCGCGACCACAGCACCAACCTGGAGGAATTAATCGACCTCTCCCTCCTCATGGACAATCGCCTGAGGGAGCGAAGCCGGGAGCGTGGAGGTGATCGGTCCCAGTTCCGACGAACACCCACGGAGGAACAGGTGCAGCTGGGAGGCAGGGACGCTGGTGCGGAGGAAAGAAAGCGTCGTTTCAGCGACCGAGCGACGACTGACGGCGTTCCACCATCTCCTCACGCCGCAACCAGCCATCCGGGGTCGTCACCCCCTGCCCACCAGGAGTACTGTGAGTCACGACCGCGCGCGCCCCCCTTCGAGTCTAGGCGAGTCGACTCGCGGCCTGGACACCCCAACAGACTCGAACTCGAGGGGGAGATATTAACGGGGTCCCGGTCGTGGCGGGTTCGGGCTCTGGTTGACTCGGGGGCTGATGACTGTATAATGGACACCGATCTCGCTTCCGAGCTGGGTTGTTCCGTGGAGAAGCTGATAGATAGGAAGCGGGTTTGTGATCTTGATGGGCGTCTCCTGGCGGTAGTTACGCATAGGACGGAACCGTTGAAACTTCTACTGTCCGGCAACCATGTCGAACATCGTCGTTTTTACTTAATGCGGTCTCGCAACGCCCCGATCGTTCTCGGGTTACCCTGGCTCAAGACACACAATCCCGTGATTTCCTGGGCGCGCCCAGCGATAGACAGCTGGAGCCAGTACTGTTACCAGCACTGTCTGCAATCGGCCGTCGGGAGGCATGAACGTGTCACACCCCCCGAGGAGATCTGCCTTGACGGAGTGCCGGATTGCTATCGGGATCTAAAGGAGGTGTTCAGCGAGGATCGTGCCCACTCTTTGCCTCCACACCGCCCCTACGATTGTGCAATAGACCTGCAGGCGGGCGCTCCGTTGCCGACCTCGCGGCTGTATCAGGTGTCCCAACCCGAGCGCGAGGCATTGACGGAGTACATCAACAGCTCGCTCGCCGCAGGTCTTATTAGACCATCGCGTTCACCGTTAGGGGCGGGTTTTTTCTTCGTAGGGAAGAAAGACAAGACCCTGCGACCCTGCGTAGACTATCGGGGATTAAACGAGATAACAATTAAGAATAGATACCCGCTACCCTTGCTGGACTCCGCCTTCGCCCCATTACAGTCAGCCACCATTTTCTCCAAATTAGACTTGCGCAGCGCTTACCACTTGGTTCGCATCCGGGAGGGTGACGAGTGGAAGACGGCTTTTAAGACCCCTCTGGGTCATTTTGAATACTTGGTTATGCCTTTTGGGCTCACCAACGCCCCTGCCGTTTTCCAAAACCTAATCAATGATGTGCTAAGGGACATGATTAACATCTTTTGTTTCGTTTACCTTGACGATATTTTAATTTTTTCCCGGTCATTACACGAGCACCAGCAACACGTTAGGCTGGTGCTACAACGTCTACTGGAGAACCGGCTCTTCGTCAAGGCAGAAAAGTGTGAATTCCATGTCCCCGTCATCTCCTTCCTAGGGTTCATTATTGAACAGGGCAGGTTAAGGGCGGACCCCATTAAGACGCGTGCCGTCACTAACTGGCCGGTTCCAACCAATCGCAAGGAACTGCAGCGCTTTCTGGGGTTCGCCAACTTCTACCGACGCTTCATCCGCGGTTATAGTCAGAAGGCGCTCCCCTTAACCCGCCTTACGTCCATTAAAACCCCATTTAAGTGGGATCCGACCGCGGATGCGGCGTTCGCAAACCTGAAGGCGGCGTTCACCAGTCCCCCCGTACTACAGCACCCTGATCCTGATCTCCCCTTTATCGTGGAGGTGGACGCCTCGGATTCGGGGGTGGGGGCTGTGCTGTCCCAGCGCTCTCCGGTCGACCAGAAGTTGCACCCCTGCGCCTTCTTCTCCCGTCGACTCAGTGCCGCCGAGTCCAATTACGACGTGGGCAACCGTGAACTGTTGGCAGTTGTGACCGCCTTGCAGGAGTGGCGGCACTGGCTCGAGGGGGCAAAGGAACCCTTCACGGTCTACACAGATCATAAGAACCTCGCCTACCTTCGCTCCGCCAAAAGACTGAACGCCCGTCAGGCCCGGTGGGCCCTCTTCCTCACCAGGTTTGACTTCATCCTCACCTACTCTCCCGGGTCTAAGAACACCAAGCCCGACGCCCTCTCCCGTCTCCACGAGCCTGCGGGGAGGGATCGATCCCCGGAGACCATCCTCCCGACCCGGTGCGTCGTGGGGGCCGTCCAGTGGGAGGTTGAGCAGCGGATCCAGGCAGCCCTGGAGGGGGTTCAGGTGCCGACGGAGTGCCCAGCAGGGAGGCTATTCGTACCTCCCTCCTTACGATCTGAAGTTCTGCAGTGGGGACATGGGTCCAAGGTGGCGTGTCATCCCGGGGTGAACCGGACTGTGCAACTCGTCGCCCAGCGTTTCTGGTGGCCGGAGCTCCGCAACGACGTGACGGAGTTCATCAAGGCCTGCACCTCCTGCGCCTGCGGCAAGTCGTCCCATCAGCCGCCGGCGGGACTGCTCCAGCCGTTGCCCATTCCTCCTCGCCCATGGTCCCACATCGCCCTGGACTTCGTCACGGGTCTCCCGCCTTCCCGGGGTCGAACTGTCGTACTCACGATCGTGGACCGCTTCTCCAAGGCGGCTCATTTTGTTCCTTTGTCCAGGTTGCCGTCGGCGCTGGAGACCGCCGACCTCCTTGTCGAACACGTCTTCCGTCTCCACGGCATTCCACTGGACATTGTCTCGGACCGGGGGCCCCAGTTCGTATCCCGCGTCTGGAAGCAGTTCTGCCGGTCCCTCGGGGCCACTGCCAGTCTGACCTCGGGGTACCACCCCCAGTCCAATGGACAAGCCGAGCGTGCCAACCAGGATCTGGGGGCGGCCCTCCGCTGTGTGTGCCTTCACCGTCCCTCGTCCTGGGTCGACCACTTACCCTGGGTGGAGTACGCGCACAACACCCTCGTCTCTTCTGCCACCGGTAGGTCCCCCTTCATGGCCGCCTACGGGTACCAGCCGCCGCTGTTCCCGTCCCAGGAGGGGCAGGTGGAGGTCCCCTCTGTGCAGCACCACCTCAAGCGGGCCCATCGCGTGTGGAAGGAGGCCCGGGCTGCGTTGTCCCGCACGGCGGCCAGGAACCAGCGGATCGCGGATCGTCGCCGGCGCCCGGCTCCTTCATACGTGGTAGGACAGAAGGTGTGGTTGGCGACGAGGGATCTTCGGCTGGCCGGCACGTCTGCGAAACTGGGACCCCGATTTACTGGACCGTTCGAGGTCGAGGCCGTCATCAGTCCAGCTGCAGTCAGGCTCCGGCTACCGCCCACCATGAAGGTTCACCCCGTCTTCCACGTCTCCCTTCTCAAACCCGTGTCTCCCAGTGACTTGGCTCCTCCTCCCACGCCGCCGCCACCTCCGCGGGTCGTCGACGGTGACCCGGTGTACACGGTTCGTGCCATCCTGGACTCTCGGCGCAGGGGAAAGGGGTTCCAGTATCTGGTCGACTGGGAGGGCTACGGGCCTGAGGAGCGGCAGTGGGTGCCTCGCTCCTGGATCCTTGATCCGTCCCTTTTGCGCGACTTCCACGCTGCACATCCATCCAAGCCGGGTAGTCCGCCGGGAGGCGTCCATTGAGGGGGGGGTACTGTCACGTCGCGTGTCCGCCAGCAGGTGGCGGGTTTTCTCCCCCGCCATCCGCGCACCTGTCCGTAATTTCGGGCTGATTACCCTCTTTTATTAAGAGACTCCGACAGTCATCTCGCTGCCGGAGAATTCCTCACCGTGCCATTGATCTCTCGTGCTAATTCCTCTATTTGTAGATTACTCGTTGCCTTCTTGCCTTGCGGCCTTTACTCTTGCCATTAGCGTTAGTCACTAAATTGAATACGTCGATATTGCCTAATCAGTAGTTCCTCGCACTTTGTTTTTCAGCGAGCGTTTTCAGTTGTTTCCTTATTTCTTCCCTGGTCCTTATTTGACCAGCGTTTTGTGTTTCCGTTTTTTCCCTGTCGGGCTCTTTCTGTTTTTGTCATTAAAGACACTCTTTGCTTTGAGAAAATCCTTTCGTTGTCTGTTTTCCGGGGATCCAATTCTTTATTTTCCTCGTTCTGCACGGAGCGATCATTATCGCTTCGGGCAGATCGTGACAATTTCAGACGCGTATCAATTTGGTAGCCCTTCACACAATCAGGACACATGAAGTAGCTCTCACTCTCAAAAAGTTTGGTGACCCCTGATCTACAGTAATGTGCAGGAATGTGAAATTGTAGTACGCTTGCAGAAAGTGAAAAGGTAAAAAGAGTTGGACAAATGCAAAGAAAGAAATTGATCAAAAATGTCCATTTTCCACTTTCCGCGTATCTCTTTGCAACTGATAAGCTTCCATCTTAGAAATAGTGCTTGATAACAACATAGTACTTTGAACCTTGTTAGCTAGGCTTCAAAGCATGCCCAGCTCACTACAACATTGAGGTGTCAAACCCTTGCGGCCCACTCACCACTTGAGGACTTGTGGCAAGAAATCACCATTTCAAACAGACATGCTAACATTAGCTTTCGCTGTTGTTCCACAATCTTCACTTTGCTGCTGCGATCCGTTCTCCTCTCGCTCCCCTGAGTCTCCTCTTGGGTAAAATGTGACACCTTCTTTGTTATGCCCAAGAAAATACACAGAGTCCATCATTGTCCTCCATTATTGTTGTTTGTTAGCGGCGTTCATTCTGACTGACGTATTCAATGTGAGTGGTTTACAGTTTTCTGCAGTACTATTTTAAACAGGAGAACCATGGCAAGTACAACTGAGCTGGGCCGAGCACAGCTGTAACTTTGAGGTGGACTCTCAATATGTCGAGCAGAAATTTAGTCCAAATGGGACAGTGCATAAGCTTGTTTATAGATGTTTTCCAATGCTTTATTAATTCACACCTTCGCTTGATAGCTTGATGGATAAATATCCCTTCATAGTTCAAACTGACCCCCTCATTTGTCATCACATTTTGGTCTCATGGAGAGAAACTTGCCTTGTCTGCAACCTCCATTGTTGTGAAGTAACTTGCTAACAGCTGCTAGGCTACGCAGCCACGAGCGAAGGATAACAGTTTCGGCCCCTGCGATATTTCTGCGGTTGTCAAGCGGCAGTGCTTCCTCTCACGGCCGATGGGCTTTTGAGAGTATTACTCAAAGCTCAATGTGTTTTTTTTTAAATCTTAAATTGAATTGTTGAGCGAGATATTAAAGAGGTATCAATCACGCGGCGGCTGCACGCTAGCAACGAGGGAGGAAGCTGCAGCAGTAAAGCAGCCGTAGAGCGATGACTAAGGTTGCCTGCATAAATCTGCTGGCTTGGCAAATCAACTGTCAGCTTATAAATGCCACTTAGTGTGTGTGTGTGTGTGTATGTGTTTTGCAGCACTGTTGATATATGTTTTAGTTCAACTTTAAAGGTGACCTTCTGCTTACTAGTCTTCTACTCAGGGATGTTTGTCTACTCGTCTTTATTTTTTTTAATTTTTCTTTTAACCTGCCTGAATTTTACAAGCCAATTGGATCAATTGCTCTTTGCTCCCCTTTTATGTGGTGACCACGAATAGGACTCTTGAACCTCCCTGAGTGTTATTATGCAATGACGACTTCCCAATTTAGAGTTGGCCAGCATCCCATGGGAAGCAACACCTTAGATCTGTTGTGTCGGGTCACATCAGTTTCCCCTGTGTTCTCATCGGCCTTGGGCTGAGACGCTGTTCCCCGAATGGATTTTCTGTCCTGTAATTCCTTAGCCTGTCTTCACGTGATGGGTTGTTCACTTTCTAAGTCTGCAGAACGCAGCTGAGTGCAGTGCTATATCTTCATCTTTATGTCTGAGCGCAGCAAAAAGCTCGGCCAAAAATGTGCCGCCGCTCAACTCCCGATAATAGATTTGGAGAATTAGCAATACGAGCCGCATGTTGTCATTTGCAAACACACGATTTACTGTTATTGTGCGATTCTCATTTGCTCGAACCGCTTGGAGAAATATGTTGTCGTTCATAATGAGCACATAGAGATAGTATTGGCATAAGTCATTCGAGAGGGGGGGAAACTTTGTAGCTCCAATACAAGTTGACGTAAATGAGCACAGAGTGGGCGAAATGACCATTAGAGCTCAATGGTGGTGAGAGGTGGCAGACAACACTGACATAAACAGTTAGCAAATTGGCATCGAGTCATGAGTGTGCCTGCCAGTCTGTTTTTTTTATTGTCACATTCAGCACAGCTCTGTGCAAAAGTCTCAGGCTTCCATTAGACTTGATGTTGTCTCAATGCTCCAACTACAATGTCAGTCAATAGTGCTGATACCTCACACAAAAGCGAAAATTATTGTAGTTGTGTTGGTTAGCATGCTAACTGGCAGCGCCAGTAGGACTGTGTCACGAGTCATCGGACTAAGACTACACCAGCAACACCTTCAGCGCCACCTCAGAAAGTAGAGTCAAAGAGTGTTCAAATGGACACTCCAACCTCGCCTGAAGGAGATTTCTTTGTGATGTTCCATAATCCCAAACCTTCTCCTTTTGTCATGATGCTTGTTGTCTTATTCAGGATGAACATTTGACATTTCCATGATCAATCTACAATTTACATACCCATATTTACCAAGTACAATTTTTTTTTGTGGAAACAGTCGTACAGTGAAACTCTACAACGAAACCTACATGGGCGAAAATACCCCCTAGTTTGAAAAAATGTTCATGCATGAAAGCCATTCCCACTTTTCTGCTACCCCTACAACGAAAAGTCCCCCTGTTCCGTAATACGAAATATTTTTCTCTGCTCTTGCCTCGCAACGAGATTCACTCCAGTGAAAACAAGCCTTCTGCAAAAGTCTAATCCAACCTCAGCATGCCACAGCGACCTCGACTGCTTCATTCGGAAACGGTAACAGCAACCACAACACTGGTTGACACATGCGCAGTAGTACAGGAAGTACTGTATTTGTTTCAGACGCAGCATGAAGGTGGCAGTGCTAAAATGGCAACAAAACGGACCTTTTCCTACCGAGGAGTTAAGAAAAGTAAAGCTTTAACGCTTGAAGACAGGATAAAGGTAATAAAAATGAACGTTGGAGCAAGCAAAATAAAAAAAAACACAAGAAATTAATTTAAGCGAAAGTAAATGCAGATCATACATTTCGCAATTTCCCTTTTTTTCTTTCTACACTGCCTACATGAAGCGTCAAATAAGTGTATGCTCATACTTATGCACTATAGGAATAGAAATAAAAAGCACACATATATTTTTTCTTGTGTGTGTTTACTTCCAAGATAACATTTTCTACAGTGAAAAATCCCCTGTTGTGAAAAATCTCTTGCTGCAAACATGATTTCATTATAGAGGAGTTTCACTGTAATCGTACGAACTTCTGTTTTGATGCCAGCGTTCTATAGATCAGAATAATGGCACCGGGAGAAATTTTGCCACAGAGTGACTTGAACTTAATTTGCTCCAGATGACGTAATAATGGCCTGCTTTAGACACCAAACTAGTTGAGACTGAATCGACAGCACCTCTGCTGATTGCAGCCAAGCACTGGCACTCCGATTTGCCCCAATTGACACTCATGCAACTCCACACAAATGGACTCATTCTCAATGATCAACGGATCAATCAATGGATTAATACGAGCATCCCTCGTGGCTATATAACAATTTCTAGTTGTATTTGTCTGTTGCGAAATGTCATGAAAACAATTACATTATTCTGAACCAAAGTCTGTTCCTCTCTTCAGGTCACAATGTTGTGGTTCGTTCTATTGCTACCTGCACTTTGCTCCACGCAGCGTTCGGAGCCAATGTTCTCAGCCATAACTAAGACCGTGCTTCCTCCCGACTACGACAACAACCCCACCCAACTCAACTACGGCGTGGCCGTCACCGATGTGGATGGGGACGGAGACCTGGAGGTGTTTGTTGCAGGGTAAGTGAATCGGCAAAAATTTGTGGAGTACTTTGTGAAACGATTCCAGCCTGAATGCTTCTCACAGTGGCGCCAACATTGTTTAATTTCGCCCATTACACAAATTTGAACAGATGATTGAACTTATGAGTGATAGCTATCGGAGTGTGGATTGGAGGTGCACTTCATTTTCTGAGCTAAAGGTTGAAGACAAAGGCAAAAGACTTAAAAAGACTTAGAGCTCACTCATGTGATGATAATGGATGAGATTGGACAGAGCGCCACTGATGGAGATGCTTTGGCAAGCTTGCTTCTAACCAATGAAGCGGCGATGAATCCCTCACAGGCTGCAGAGAGATGGATGCAAATGGCCGCGCCTCATAAATGTCTTTTCTGCAAAGACATCCCATTCAGCAGCGCTTCTGATAGAGAGCGAGAGGGCATCACATTAGAAGAACATCATCCCAAACTTCATTTATATGACACGATTGACGTAATGACCTTCAGAGGCAAAGTTGAGAGTTCCACTCAAATTTCGTTACTTCACGCTTTCATAGTCTTTATAAAAGGCAAAGATGCATGTTGATTCATTTCAAAAACTTTGCTCAACTCTTCAAAATGTGATCACAAAAAATACTTTTTTTTGTTTATTTTATCATTTAAAATAGTTCCCAATGTGTCTTAATAACTTCGACTTGCAAGAGTGGAACCCAGACCGTGGGTATAATAATTAACAGTCTGTAAAAACATATAAAACATTTTCACCCCTGGAGGCAGCACTTCATATTGTCTCACTAATAACACTTTACTAACTCGTCTTTTTTTGTGTGTGTGTTGCTCTGTCCATGTGGTGCATGCAGCACACATAGTGTTACATTGGCTTTATGATTCGACAAAATTCAGAACGGCTCACTTACAGGCACATTTTCTAAACTAGGCAGATAATATATGTATATACTTGTTTGAATTCACATTTGTTAGGTGGGCAAGCATTTGGTGGGCCCAACTCCATGCACTTGCTCTTCAATTTGATCCTTTATCCTTCCACAACGTGTCCCTTGAACTAAATCAGTTCCAATTCCTAGCGATGTGTTTCGAGGCCCCATAAAATTAACACCCTAATTGTAAGAATCAAAACAAAACTTATGTATGATGTAACATACAGAATTTCACTGCGTCCATGTTGGCAGTTACAACGGACCCAACCTGGTTCTGAAGTTCGACAAGCTGAGAAGGAGACTCGTCAACATTGCCGTGGACAATCGCAGTTCCCCGTTCTATGCTCTGAGAGACCGCCAAGGCAACGCTATCGGCGTAACAGCGTGTGACATTGACGGAGATGGCCGGGAGGAGATTTACGTACTCAACACCAATAACGCCTTTTCTGGTAAAAGTACTTTTCAACACCCAAATGAGAAAAATCACGTGGCAGAAAAGTTTGGCTGCTGTGAGTGTTTGTCAATTGAAGACCTACATTGAAGTTTAAAAAAAAATCTACATTGGAAAACAAATTGCAAAAAGTCAATACTTCTTCTGAACTTCTGCAGTTTACTCAGGCATACCAGTTACAGTGCGAAAGGTCATTTTAAGCACTCACTGCAACAACTTTCGGACAAGATTGAGATGTGAATAGACGTAGTGGTGAGCAAGACTAACCCACAGTTTTGAGGTTCAGAGTTCAAATCAATCTGGTATCAGACAGCCACGGTCTATTGAAATTGGAATCATCCAGTTGAGTCAAAGCTAAAATCAAGCCCTAAAATTTTAAATGGCATTGAATTCATAAGAGCATCTCGGTGGCAACTGGTTAGCATCTATGGCTTCAGGATTTGAATCGCGGCTCTTGTCTTCCTCTGTGGCGTTTGCATGTTCTCTGAGTGATTGTGTGTTTTTTACGGTACTTCAGCTCCATACACAATGCCAACTGCTGTACAATGGAACCGATGTCAGCTTTTCTGTTTAAAAATAAAAACTAGTTTGACTATACAGGACAACAATTACATTGAATGTGATTTTTTTCCCCCCTGATTTTGTGTCGTGGCCCACTAGACATTTGTCTACATCGCACGATGGTCAAGGAGGACAAGCTGTATAGAAAATGATCGATGGATTCCTACTTTCCATGTTGACGATCTTTGCATTTGCATTAAGGACGTGCGACATACACCGACAAACTGTTCAAGTTCCGAAACGGACGATTTGAGGATCTGCTGAATGATGACATCAACGAACACAGGGACGTGGCTAATCGTATGGCTGGACGCTCAGTGGCCTGTGTGGACAGAAAGGTAAACACGCACACAAGAAATTACATTCACGTGTCGTCTGCGGACATGCGTGGTGGCCGCTGTTTGTTTACCAGTGATAATTCATGCCCTGCCTGCGCCGCCCTCCTCAGCTTGTGCTCTGACACTTCATTTGGGGACAATGTTGGGCCATTTTCTTCCCTCTGTCCATCGCCACGCAGTGTAATTACAGAGGCCGGGGCTCGTTTATTTTATAGAACATCGTACGAGAGGATGAGTGATGAATGCTCTTTGCCCAGTATCATTTTCTCTATTTTTCCATTTCGACCCTTTTTCATTTCTTTTCCGCCTCTTTTACTTTCCCTGACGGACTCCTTCTTTGTCTCTTATCACACGCTGACTTCCAATCTAAGAATAAAGAAGCTAATAGTCAGGAGAGGACAGCTGGGTTCGCAATAGTTATTTTTTTTTTTTCTTCCAACCCGCAGTCCCATCTCGCTGAGCACTGATGGGTTGTGCGTCTGCCACAGCGATTGGAGAGATATCTACGTATAATGGCATAATACTTTAAGAGCCAGCCAAAAGACGCCGTGTGTGTTCTTCCGTGGCGGTTTCAGGAGGCTGATGGGCAACATGCATTCATTAAATTATATTCAAACAGATAACAAAAGACGCGGAAATGTTGAGTAATGGGTGACTGATGCATGCATGCTGTCTTGTTTGCACCTAAAGAAATGATTAGGTACCGTTTTACATTCAAGGATGTATGAACTGTTTAGACGTTAGTTATCAGTTATCACTTTGCAAATTTGTCATCCCACATATTAATCTGCCTTATCCCTTTTTGTACTCATGTTGCTGTCATGCAATATGTCAGAAGATGCCAAGCTTTAGCATATTAGCATTTTACTGTTATCTATTCTTACCACAAATGGTACCTGCACACAGCATGAGCATTTTATCGAGTTGGAATAGCCTTTTGACGTAGTAGCAGACTTCAAAGTGTGCTCCTTACTCATCTGTCGCACGTGCAGATTGTTTGATTGTGTTGTATGCTGGCATTTGACGTACCTCAGTAAGCTTAAGCACTTGGCTCAATGTTGAGGCACAAGATGTTCCCATGGATGCATCCGCCCAGGGTCCTAGCATGCCATTTCTTAGCATTGTTAGGATTTCCATTTTTTTTTAATTGGGCCAATGTCACGTTACCATATTTTTGGGACCTTAAGTCACAATTAAAATTATTGAATGTAAAATTAACATAGCATTTTGCAGTCAAATTAAATGACAACCACCGGTAATCAGATTGACCTGCGTTCAAACATTTTTTTTTTCGTCTGTCGTCTCCTATTCTCTTCCCGAAGTACTGCGAACAAAAGCAAGCGCGGCATGTCACACTATTTGATTTCGTGTCCGGTCTTAACCTAGCACAATAGCGCTAAATCTTATCAACTGAATATAAGGTACAATTAAAACGAACTATTTCACAAACAATGCTTCACAAAGACAACGTGCCTTATAACCTGGTGCACCTTATGTAGGAAAATGTAATAAAATAGACCCGTTCATTGATATTGTGGCTAATAATACAGCACATCTAATGATCGGATAAATATCGTGTAGGTTGGCAACAAGTAGCAGACCCAGTTACAACATCTAGCTCCTTATCAGAGATATTTCATCAAACTTAATAGATATTCAATAAACGTTTGCTAGTTATGATTTATAAAGTGGACCATATATTAAACTTGCCAAATAGTCAAGCAATATGTAATTTACAAATTTGTCAACAAAGATTTTATGTCAAACTAATTAAACTGCTACGCCGAAACATACTAAGAATATACTAACTGCATCTATTTATAAAGGTATAAAGTAGCACCCTCTCATATGTAAAACAATATGTAAAACAAAGATAGACAGATTACACAATTAAAAACAGATGAAGTCAATATGGGGCGTTATCACCTATTAAGTCTTTTCAAGGGAGCCTGATATAGGAGGCATGCAGACATATAAGGCAGCACCCGACATGCACTTTGCAAAGCGGCACGTCACACTCATCACGCTGGCAATCGCACTGACAGAAATTAGCCTTGCGCAAAGACTTATTGAAAAATCATTGACTTTTAGGTTTGTTAAGTAACTGCCAGAGGCCTTCAGGTCTTTCATTGCGGTTTGGTCTCATTTTTCACGCTGTAAATGCATGTGTGTGTGTGTGTGGGGGGGGGGGGGGGGTGTGCTTGTGTGCATGAGTGCGGCTGATGCCTCCCCCCTCAGCGGGCTGCAATGTGACACTTGATGACATAAAATAAATAAATAACTAAAATCGCTACATCAAGCAGAGTCATTTGCCGTTCGTGTCCTGCACAAATACCATTTAGGTTCGACACAAATGGTAAAACAGTGAGTGTGTTTTCTCATATGCATGCCTTCTCGTTGACTGAAATATGATTCGGCCTGGTGGGAAAACTCATTGGAATCAAGTGTGTGGTCTATTAGTGTGGTTCCGTTTGTGTCTGCAGGGGCTCTGACTGATAATGGAGTGTGAAATTAATCTCGAAAGGGAGGCGGGGGAAAGGGGTAAAGCAAAGAAACTGGTAAAAGGGGTTTGATTAATTCTTTTTTTTTTTTTTTTTTTAATTCTGGTTTATGGTTAGAGAAGGAATCAAAAGTTTTAAGATGGCTGGTCTCCTCACATATTCTAACACATCCAAATAAAAAATTGCAATGGTAGTTTTCGGGTGCAACAGTTACACAGGTTAAAACTGGAAGCTGATTGGTTGAGCGAACACTGCAGGGCAGGCTTAAGAGATAAAACTTGCTGCAGGTGAAAGTAATGGACAAGACACGAGATTTGTTTGAACTGAACAGTAACATTTGTTCGGTTCAATATGCATGAGCATGTTGGTCACTGGAAATGAAAAATCAGCTTTTTTGGGGGGGACAGTTTCAGTCATTTTGTGTGAGACCCATTTTCAAATGTTTGGGTTTGCTGTTTCAGCATATCTGTGGATGTCAAAAGTCTTTTTTGTGACATTTTGTAACGACACATTGATCAGGGACAACAAGGAACACATTAGAAATAGCGAGCCAAGCCCATAACGATTATATCTGATGCTAGTGTATTGTGGTAAGCGCATTTGTACCGCTCGGTGTAAGCGTGACTATGGCAACAACGGAAACAAGGTCAAATATTAAAAGTTTGACTGGGGAGCATTGAGAGTCCGTTTCGGCAAACAAAAGAGGTGGAATTTTTCACTCTGTTTCATTGCGCATTGAAGAACCTTGATTTGCTCTTTCAAATGGACTTTGGTGACATTGGATTTTCAAGGTTTTATTGAAGCTTCCACTCTCGTATGCAGAATAGATACTACAGGGTCAAAAGTTGCACACATACCCCTTTCAGTGAACTTTTTGTTTGGACCGTTTCCTTGAAGAAAACGAATGAAAATTGTTAAGCTTGAGCACGAAGAGGAAATTGCTTTTGCTCGGAGATGTTAAAAAAAATGGACGTTTTTCAGCACGATACCACATCACAAAATTGCTTTGTCACTGGTAGTGGGGTGGCAAGTAACATCTACAGACAGACAATACATCCTCGAGAGCAACCCTTCCTAGACATATGGTCTGGATCCAAAAATGGGTCCGAGGTCATTTTTTTTATTGGTTTGTTGATTGTCCTAGTAAAATGCTATTCACAATTATATTAATCATCAAGCAGGCTGCACACAGAACTCTTAACTCAAACACAGATGATAATCCATTCATTCATTCATCTTCCGAGCCGCTTGATCCTCACTAGGGTCGCGGGGGTGCTGGAGCCTATCCCAGCTGTCTCCGGGCAGTAGGCGGGGGACACCCTGAATCGGTTGCCAGCCAATCACAGGGCACACAGAGATGAACAACCATCCACGCTCACACTCACACCTAGGGACAATTTAGAGCATTCAATCAGCCTGCCACACATGTTTTTTGGAATGTGGGAGGAAACCGGAGCACCCGGAGAAAACCCACGCAGGCCCGGGGAGAACATGCAAACTCCACACAGGGAGGCCGGAGCTGGAATCGAATCCGGTACCTCTAGATGATAATCCAACATACTCATTTCTGGTATCATTGGTTGACATGTCAGTAATTGGAGCAATTTTACCAAATGTAAACTTTTTTTTTTCTCCGCAGGGCACGGGTCGCTATGCCATCTACATAGCCAATTATGCCAGTGGCACCGTGGGCCCACATGCGCTTATAGAAATGGACGAGGCGGCGAGTGACCTTTCGCAAGGCGTCATCGCCCTCTCGAATGTGGCCGAGCAGGCGGGAGTCAACAAGTTCACTGGTAGGTGAATGCATGAAAGTGTGTGTGTGTGTGCGTGTGTAATAAAGGATCGTCCAGCACCATCGCAGCTGTAGTGTGATTTACACAGACGTGTGCAGAGGAGCATGTGCTTGTTGTACCCACAGAGTCTAAAATTATTGGAGCAAGAAAGGATGAGAGATTTGAAGAAGTGCCATGTGGGAAGATCCCCCCCAAAAATATATATATGTTGTTGTGATTAATTGTAGTGGAGAAGGGAGAGGAGGAGAATGTCAGTCGGCTCTTTGTCAGCTCTTTACTCCAAAGTCACGAGAGGCAAAGGGGAAGGGCGACACGTACGAGCTGAGACGGCATCTATCACTATAGCTGACATCTTAGCAGTTCACTCTACTGTGTATTTTATGTCTGATTCCTTTAGTCGGTATAATTACAAACAGTCAGTCATGTAAAACATGTCAGATGGGACAATAGGAAGTATAATACATATCCAGCAAAAGATGGTTCTTTTGAATGCTCAAGTGCAGATGAGATGCCTATAGCAGGAGGCCTTTATTTGTACTCCAAATGCATTTTTTTGAGTATTATGTGTTGTGTTGTATTATTTTGTTATTATGACTTCAAGTTGGCGCCGCGAGAGTGGCTGCCTTTACAGCAGCTCCTATACTTTTGTTCTTTGACTTTCCTTCCTAACTTTGCTGCTGTAAATTGGGAATGTCTACATTGTGGACCAACATATTTTTTATCTTATCTTATATTATAGAATGTTTCCAGAATATTAAGATACATGTGAAACTCTAATTAGTACTAGTAATTAAAAAAAGTAAAGTGAAAGTGATCAAGTGAAGAAGATAAAAATAATGAAGATTGCACAGCGATTGTATGTCTTCTAGAACGCAAATTCGTTACTAAAGATCTCCAAAAAATTTGAGCTCAAATGTAATACTGGCAGGCAACTCGACATGCAGTAAGAAACTTTTTATGTGCATTGGTTGGTTCAGCTGTAATTGTTAGCAACGGAGTGGAAGGTTTCACACCGTCAGCCTGTTTCATGTCTGTCTGTGCTCAACAGTGGCTAGTAATTGATGTATATTATTAAGGTTGCTGTTTTGTGAGGAGCTCATGTTAATTAATGTCTATTCCTTCACAACTATATTAAAAAAATAATTCTGGTAAGACAGTTTTTGTTTCTATTTGAGTGTAGTCGTAATAATAGTCATAAAAAAAACGTTTTTTTGGGGAGTGGGGGTTGCTAACAAAACAAAACATGCACGCGTGCCTATATAATAGTAATAATAATACATCACATTTGTAAGCGCCTTTCACAACACCCAAGGACACTGTACAGCCAAGACCAATAGTATATTTATATACTATATACATATATATATATATATAATAGTATATGTGCCTTTTAGAGAGTAGCGCATACCCTTGAAACAATTTCTTTATATCACAACCTCTAACTGACTTCCCTCTCACTTGAACAAACAATTCACATCTGCCAGGGCAAGAAAAAAAACAAAACGTGCGATGGATACTTGCTTTCTTGTAAAGACAGCACAATAAATGACAATGTGGACCATTTTGCCCGTGATTTCTGCCTTTGATAAGCGAGTTAAACTGCGCACTGTTGTGGACCGTCATTGAAAAGTCCTTAAAATTCATCGGAGTTACGTTTTCGGCGATGGTGTGTTGACAAGTCAATCTTCATCACATTCGTGTTTTTTTTTTTTTTTTTACAAGCAAGATGTCATCAAAAGCGGGCTGCGGGAGCTGTGCCAAAACAGTTGTGAATGATATACAGCACACGAGGTGGCTTTTTCATCACACTGTTTTCAGGAGGGGCCAGTCAGGGAAGTTGTGTATCAAAATGGCAGGGCAGTCACCTCACTAATGTCACTGGGAAATACTGCTCCGTTCTTGAATACATCTCAAAGCGACAAACGACAGTCAGCACGTTTGGACTCATCAGCGTTTCCGAGCTATTGTTTATTTCGTATTCATCTCTGCTAATTATCACCGCGCAGGAGGCCGAGGTGTGGTCGTGGGGCCAATCGTGAGCCAGAGCTACTCTGATGTGTTTTGCGACAACGAGTACGGACCCAACTTCCTGTTCCGAAACAACGGAGATGGAACTTTTACTGATGTGGCGCAGCAGGCTGGTAAGAAGAAAGTAACGGTTTAAAGATTCTGACAGACTTGGAATAATAACTTGTCTGTTGAGACCCGCCCCCCACACCCTACCACCACCAAATAAATTAATTAAGGTGTCAAAATCCCTCCTCCATCTCTTTCTTTGGAAAATCTCAAATGTTATTAATATGCAAATAATGTTAAGTGAACTGATGGCTGGAAGATGTTGCCTCTAACATAGAAAAGTAATATTTTTGTGCGCCGTTGGCTTCAGCTTTGAGACACTTGTGTGAGTTGTTCTTGTTGCTCTAGTTATACATTTCCCCACAAAAACATGTCGTGACTCGAATGACCTCGCTTCAGAGGCGTCATTCAATTAACCGCTGAGCAAAATTGAACACTGTTGCTAACCAGAATGGCAGCTCCCGCCGAGGTAAGTGAACAGTCTCTCAGATTAATTGAATGAGTGGAATTTTACCGCATGCTGCACAGTATAAAAGATGACCTTATGTTTTGTAGCAACGGCATCTTAAAGACGGTATGGGTGTTTCAGTATGCTTAGCAAGATCATTCCGCAATGTTGTGATCATGCGGGTGGAACAAATATGTTCTTCAAAAGATATATGAATGAACATATTTGTATTTGTGCCTCAGTGCCAGTCTGAATCAGTTCTTGGAATTGCTATACTGCTTTAAGACACAGTAGTTGCTCACTACTGTGTCAACGTGTACATGTCTTGTTAGGGGTGGAGGACCCCATGCAGCACGGCAGAGGCGTAGCCCTCGCAGACTTCAACCGTGACGGAAAGACGGACATCGTTTACGGCAACTGGAATGGTCCTCATCGTCTTTACATGCAACTTAACAACCGTAAGCAGAGGTTCAAGGTGAGACCATACTTTCTACGTAAGAGTCTGTATTACATGTAGGCAGGGGCCGATTCTCAGTTACACGGTTTACTGTGGTTTTAAGAAGTCAAAAGTCACTGGCTGTCATCAATAATGAGATCTTTTGTTTTTTTTTAGGGGAAATCCAAGCAGGGCACAATATGGGTAGAGAGGGGGCACAATATGGGTAGAGAGGGGAGTGGTGAGCAGTTACACACGGAAGAAAGAAACACGGCAAACGCAGATGCCTTTTTGCTGAAATTTAGAATAATAAATGGCGGCAGCGGGTACTCGTTAGCCCCAAGAACAACATGAGCAGGCCACAGGTCTGTTCTAAAAATAGCTCAGGAGTAATGGGATACTCCGACTTAAGAAGACATACTAAAAGTGAAGAAAAAAAATTGAACATTGATTTAAACTTAACACGTTTCTTCTGGACCAAATATTCTATCGTTCAAAAATAAAATAGATTGTGTTCAATGGGATAAAATGATGGGGTTTTTTGTACGCAAATATTTCAAAATAAGTTAATTAAGAGCTGAAATACTGTGACACTGCAACATTTTTGAAATGTAAAATACCATGATCAAAATACAAAGAATTAGGTAATGACATGTCATAAAAAAACAAACCGAAACAATTCAAAAATTACTGAAGTTGAATTTTAAGAGCATGTTGATGACTTAATTTACTATTTAATTACTTACATAAGAATCCTGAGTAATTGTTTTGGCGTGATCGTCGTAGCAAATAATCGATGGACGGTGCGCTGACGTGAGCTTTTGTTCTGCCAAAATCAATGTGAAGTCAATGCACCTTTACTACGATGCAGACAAAGGGTGGGAATAGACGAATAGTTTCACAAAGTATTGACAGCTGTTCAACGAGATGATCAGCTGTGTGTGCGTATGCAATGCACCAGGTGGCGCTGGCTGCGATGAGCTTCGCTGTGTTTAAATTGGCGGAACCCGACATCCTTTATGGAGGAGATAAATGGCAGTGGAGACATCTTTATGGGGGTCAAAGAAGGGGTTAATGTGTGACCCATAGCCTGAAGATAGTTCCATCAACATGCTGTCATAAACAGACACGCGTGCACACACACACAGACAAGACAAATTGGATAAACCAGCCAATCTTTTCTTTTTGTTAAATCAGGAGCCCACAACAAATTTAAGATCGCTTGTTCCCACCCGGGTTGACATTCCCGCATGCTGTGCTGACCTTTGGCTTGCATAATGAAGCTGTTGTATCACTCCACTAAACCGCTAATTAAATTGGGCTGAAACAGCAGCTTGCCACTGCAGCGGAAAGTGCAGATTAGGCCTGTTTGGGCTTTAATTAAAATCTATTACTGCGCTTTTCTTTGCAATAGTTTGAACACACACACACACACACACACACGCAGACATGTATCCACACGCTTGTAGTGTAGTTTCCCCTCATTAATGTTTAAGATCATCAAACACATGCAACTATCAGACAAGGATGGACACAATAAATAAAATCTAGATTTTAAATGGTGACTTTTTATCTACTAAAGGGGGAAAAATTTGAAGATACAGGTATCTTTTTCTTGTGTGTCCGTAAGAGTACAGTTTCATGACGACTGAATGATTTAATACGGACCTCAAAGGCACTTTATAGTGATACTCAGTTCACACTTACTGCATATTACTGTCAATGGGAATTTAAGCAAATTACAAAAACAACAGCAACCATTTTTCTTTGTGTTTCCAGTAAGAAAGAACCAAGTTCAAATTCATACACTCCTTGACCATATCATACACATGGCTTCCCTGCAAATCTTTTCTTGTGTGCATTTGAGTGGGTCTTTGTCATCCATCCTTCATCTACCTGAACGCCCGAGACCCCCCCCCCCCCCACCCACGACTTCATGGCCTCCGTCGGCCATTGCCTCTCCTTCACCTTAAAAAGCAAGAAGGTCAACCCCCCCGGCAGCTTTATGAGCCTTATAATTAAAACACGGTGTAAATACTGAAGCTAGTGAAGGGTTGTTCAATAATTCTTTCCCGACTTATCACTGCATCAGTGAAGCAGGAAGACATCTGTTACTTTCACGTCCAAAAACACTGATGAGCTTTTTTTGTTGTTGTTGTGGTGGTTTATTTATTTATTTTGGAAAGACACCGTTTACTTCTCTGAGTACCTGCCCATCTTAAAATAATCTTTACAGTGAGGGGCTGATCATTTGACAGATTAGTTTTGGAGTCAAGGCCTACACGGAGTTTATTAATGTTGTCTGCTGAGCAACATAACCTTCGCGTACTCAAGGTTATGGAATAAGATGAGTGCACACTTCCATTTCAAATGATTGTCATTGTAGGATCAAAGCCATAAAGCTGATATCGTAAACAAATGATTTAAAAGCTACAAATTTGCCGTCAAGGAAAAAAGAAAACAGTTGACTGGAAAGACTGTTCTTTCAATTTCCTGTCCTGTTGTATTGGTATCCTTTCTTCCCAGGACATAGCCTCACAGAAGTTTTCGATGCCATCCCCAGTCCGCACCGTTATTGCTGCCGACTTTGACAACGACAATGAGCTGGAGGTGTTCTTCAACAACATTGCTTACAGGGGGCCATCAGCTAACAGACTGTTTAGGTAAACGCTTCACAATCGGTTGAGCTAGCTAGCGTTGGCTCCATTTTTATGCTAGCAAAACATGTTTGCAAAACTTTGCTCACACCGTGAACTAAAAATCGAAATCAGTTCATGATAGCAACTAAAATAATTGACCTTATTTGTACTGTACGTGTTGACCAAACACTCCTCCCCACCACTGATTTATTGCGGTTGTTTGCCGTGGTGTCCGCTGCATCACAACTGAGAAGTATTTCTTATATTTAGCTAAATGTGGACTCAAAAATCACCTCAAGGAACTCAAAACCGAGTCTTTGTCATTTCAGTGACATAGCTTGCAAGAGAAAAATATCACAGCTTCGTGAACAATGAATACAGATTAATTTGTTATGTTGTTCGCTGCAATGTCAGTCAAAACAATTTTTTTATTGTTGCCGTTTCCGAAGCTATACCTAATTTTGTGGCCATTGACTATGTTTAAAATGTTCAATTTGAGACGGGTAAGAATTCGCAGCCAAGGATCCTTATCTGCCATCCTAGCTTCTGCACACTTGGGCGACTCTTTCATTAAAGACAGTTTTAGGTTGGGCTTCCTTGCTTGATAATATTAATGAACTCAGCCCTCTCAACACAATCTTAAGATGCATATCAAGTTGTTCAAAGCTTACTTTCCAGGATAAGCCCAAGCAGCTTGAATGAAACATCTGATGAATGTTGCCATTAGCGGATGAATCCAAACATGCGGAATATCAATAATCAGTTTAAGCCCCAACGGTTTTCTGGATCAAAACACGCCTGCTTGCCAGGTCACCGAAGGAGAATTTGTCTTTTTGGACGCAATGATGGTCGGACGGGGGTCACCGCTCCAGAGCACTTGGCTCCGTCGTCGTTTGTTATGAAGATGAAGCAACTCATTTAACTCTGCTCTCAGGCCATGAAAAAAAACAAGCTCACTATTATGCCCCGGCTAATTAATTTAGGATCGGGCCATCAATATTTGGCTCACACTTGTAGCATATTAAATTATACTTCTATGCATTCCATATGGAAATGCTGTGTGGTGCAAAGAGGAAAGGTCAGTGCTTTTTTAAAAGTCATAAGCTATAACAAAATGCAAGTATGTTTTTTTTTATTTTTTTATTGGAAGTCAAATAAGGCGACCGCTAAATATGCTCTGCGGAAAATGGATGAGGATTTCCGCTCCGGCAAGCGCAATTTACTCTCTGTGCTCCTTTTACATTGAGGCCCAAGTGTTCAATTGTAACGCATATCTGAAATACCTTGTGTGGCAGGCTGAGTTGCAATTTTCTTACAACACCATGACATTTGAGTGAAACTTATGCCATGTTCAAGAAATGTTTGCGTTTCACATTTCATTCAAATAAAACACATTCTCATCGTAATTGCTTCGCATCTTTCCTCGTGTTACTTATCAGAGGAGACTCAAATGAAAGTATTCAATCTGAAAAATGTGATATCGGTATATCCCTGACTGCAAACCCATGAAGTGTCCCTCATGTTGTCGTTGGTGGGTCAGTGACAGCACTGTGACACAGTGATATCATTAACAACGTGCTCATTTATCTCACTGGCAGGGTGAGCAGGAGAGAAAATGCAGACCCCCAACTAGAGGAGCTGAATGTGGGCGAAGCTTCCGAACCAGAGGGACGAGGAACTGGTGAGTGGATGATAATTTGAGTCTTGCAACACGAGAGAGAACAGACAGTTCGAAAATGCAGCAACATGTGGTTGTTCTTCTATCTGCCACTAGATGTCACTAACCCCCCCACTAAGAATGTCCTCTTAGTATGGAGTCTGTGTATTGTCCATTTACGTACTGCCGTTATGCTGTTGATTCTCCAGGAGCTGTCGCCACAGACTTTGATGGAGACGGTCGTCTAGAGCTGCTGGTGTCTCATGGTGAAAGTGCAGCGCAACCGCTTTCTATTTACAAAGTCAACCTTGTGAGTGTTAACCCTTCACAACTATTGTCAAATCAATAATGTCAAACTACATCATCCAGGAATATATACTGTCTGGACATATTGTATTGTATCATGTACACGTACGTGTAAGCACGCACACACACGGTTAAGTGAAAATCTGTATACACGTAAAATATACCGGATTGTTTCCCTAACCTACTCAATAGGTAGCTTTGGACTTTGGCCAGACTGAGTTACTTTTACCCAAGGTTGGGTTTATTCTTTTGACCAAACAGACAGAGTTGAAGACCTGATTTGTGCGGGCTGAAGCTGACATCGTCACTTTGGACAGTATTAGTTTTAACCGCAGCTATACTGATAACAGATTTTTTGGTAGCTTTCACTCATCAGTGTGCTTGAAGTCTTGACTCAACGTACTGGGTCAAATCCTCAATGCAATGCGCTAGGTATTCATTACCCAACATTGTCTCAGTCCATTTTGGACCTATCGCTGGGTGAGATATTTCACTAAATTTGGGTTAAAACCCAGTAGTTATAAGAGTATATGCATCTGAAGGATACATATACACATTTCGAATTGAAATTCAATGCAACAATCTCAAATGACACTTCAATATGAGTTGAGAAAAGTTGTCATTTGGACATTTTCTGTTGGTAGGTTTATGGATATCTTATGCCATTTAGGTAAGCGTATGAAATGGGAATGACAATAGTTAAACACATTTTAAAAGAATATCCTCCATAAAATTCAGTGTATTTTCCTACAGGGAACCACAAACTCATGGCTGCGTGTGATTCCCCGGACCAAGTTTGGTGCTTTTGCCAGAGGAGCTAAAGTGGTGGTGTACACCAAGAGGAGTGGACCGCATACGCGTATTATCGATGGAGGGTCGGGGTACCTCTGTGAAATGGAACCGGTCGCACACTTCGGCCTCGGTAAGAAAGAAGAAAGATCAAGATCTTCTTGCAGGTGGTGATGAGGCTATAAAATATTTATCAAGGCATGCTCGGATGAGTTCGGTGTCACTCAAAAGATCTTTGGGGGCCGGCCCAAGCGCAGTCACCTTACAAAAGTTTGGATGAATGATTGGACAGAAGCTGAAGACGTCACCGTATCGGTGTAATTACCATGCGTCCAACTACTTTTGGCCATGTGCTTTTTTTCTGCTCTTGCTGCAACTGAGAATAATTAATTGGATCACTACAAAGCTCACCACTGACTGATGAACAGTGAAGTGAAACGTAAACATGGATTTTTACAGGAAAAGGTTGATTATGAAAACGGATGACATCGCGACTGATGACATTCAGATGGCGAGAAATTGAATAAGCAGAGTCGGAAAGTACAAATAGTCATGAGTAACGCATCGGGCTGTTACCTTTGGCGTGATTGGACACCCGAGGGAGAGTGAGGTATCTTTGCGAGGGATTGTTGGGGGGGGGGGGCAGACAGGTGCTGGCGCTGGAAACTAGCCTGCTTGGTGACAAACTGGCTTCCGGTTCGGCCCACCCAAGACCAGATCATCTCTCCAAGGCCTCTCCTGTAAGGCCGAAAATACATACAAGCAAACTTTTGGCACCATGCTGACCTCACAATAGAGCTGCACACTTGCTCAAGGCATCAGTCACTCACCACCTCTCAACCACAGAGTGACATATGGGAGCAAGTAAAGCTGAAATATTTCAAGGCACTCCTGCTGGCTACATCGCCGCCTGACAAAATAACCTGTGTTTACATGACAAATGACACTTGAATTAAGGTTCTTGGTAAAGCGGAATAACCCTCCGATAAAAATCTGGCTTTACATGGACACACAATACAGGACTATGCAAAAATCTGCCATTTTGATGTCAAACCTTTACTATAGAAAAGATGTGTGGCTATCAACAGCAATAGAGGGTTAACATATGGTCTGTGCTTGCCCAAGGTAAGGATGTGGCCACAAATGTGGAAGTGTACTGGCCTGATGGAGTCTCAGTTGCTCGACCCTTGGAACTGTCGGAGATCAATTCTGTGCTGGAGATCCACTATCCGAAAGATGACGATGAGGTCACCCCCACTGTGGAAATAGAGGTACAGTGGTCCCGCGTGGTCACATCAACCCTGACATCATTGGAGCATAAAAACACATTCCGGTGTTGTTTCTTTGTACACTCTGGGGTAAACTGAGTTTCTCTTGCAGTGCGGTCCTGGCTTTGCTCTGAATGAAAATGGACGCTGCATTGGTAAGTTCAAAAGCTTTAGATGGTTGTGGCGTCTCTGTGTCTGAATCATCATTCGGGGTGTTTCCCTCCTTCTTTGTCACCTCCTCCTGGTTCTTCAGATAAAGATGAATGTACCCAGTTCCCCTCTGTGTGCCCCTCCGACCGCCCCGTTTGCACAAACATCTACGGCAGCTTTAAATGCCGCGCCAAGAGAAGATGCACTCAAGGCTTTGAGCCCAACAATGATGGGTCGGCATGTGTGGGTGAGTGACCAAGGTGCAGTTGACTTAGGTCAAGTTTCCGAGTAGCTGGCTTTGTTGCGCTTTGAGATTTGAATCACACGTTAATGGCCGTCAAACTATGCGGGTGGAACGTAAAATCAAAAATATTTGAGATTGTGCAATAGAGTCGCGTTTGGCCGCGTCAGTGTGCAATGGACCTAAATCCACCATGGTGGTCTCGGCAGTATGATGATCCAGTTTTAGGGAAACAGTGCTTTGAATTCTGTCTCTGGGAATCCACCGTATATTTTGTAGTACAATTTTAGTTTTCATCTAATTGCATTTAATTGTGAACAATTATAAATAAGGTAACAATGCCTTTTTTGGGTCTTCTTTAATATCATGCGTTCAGGTCTTTAACACTTGTTTGATTATGACTTGATAAAGCTGCGATGTGAGTAACAAATCCAAGGCCAGCCCGAGTCCTGGAATGAATTGTGTTCAAGCTGAGGTTCCACAAAATTAGCTTGCCGTCAAATCTTTCACGGTGCTAACATTTCTGACCTGATCTGATCCCTGCACGCTTGCTGCCTTGCATCCCTAATCCTCCTTTCCCATGTGATTCGACTGGTAGCCATTAAGGCGCACATGTTGGCCAATTTCTTCTCTTTTTGCAGCCCAGGTGGCTTACTTTGGGAAGACGCGATCCTCTGCGGAACGCACATGGTCGGGCATTTCTTTCTGGCTGTCACCCTTCGGCTTGCTTCCTCTCATCTCGCACCATCTCCAGAGTGGACTACTGTAGGAACCTCCTTTTTTCACAGAAACTCTTGAAGAAAACATTCTTTCCTCCTCCTTCTCCTCCTCTTCATCCTAAAACAAGCTCAATGGAGCTGTGATATCGGTCGCGTTTTCCCACCATGCATCACTTTTGGGGCTCGACAGGAACTTGCAGGGAGCATGCTAGAATTAACCGCGTTAGAGCCGCGCAGCCCTTTTGTCGTCGCCTGGCATTTATCTCAGTGGGATTTGAGCTGAGTCCAATTCAATAAGCGGTGGCTGCAGAGAGTAAAAACAACTGCAACGTAGCCTCTGGCTCCACCGGCCACAATCATTAGGGACACTTTGTGGCAGCCGTCTGTAAGTGCACAATGCCGCTCTCATTCTCCGTTAGGGCTTACCGGGAGGCTGAGGAACACCAGGTCTCCAAGCTACAGGTTGTGAGCGTGTGTATGTGTGTTGTGTGTGCGCAAGGGAACATATGCCAGACCATCTGTCAGCGGTGGTGGGTTACATTTCGTTAACTATTAATAATTCGACAGCCTGGCAAAGATGAACACTTTCTTTTTGTGTAATGGCATGAGGTTTAATTTTATTTATGGGAATCCACATGACCTCACTAAAAACAACTAATCACGAAATTATATTTGATCCCATTCACATGAGCCTCACCGTGTTTGTGGGTGCTCCCTGCATGTGCCCCGAATAAATGTAAAATCAAATTAAACATGGCAGACATGCAATTACAGAGTCAAAACATTATTTTCAACATTACATATTATAATATTGTTTCGTTACAATTTGACAGTGGTTAGCATTTGAAAGTTAGTTTCTTTCATTACAATAATTTGCAGAAACCCAACAATGAGTATGTTGAGCATTCTCGTACAACAGAGTACAAACAACAGCACATTTGGCTTTGTTTAGCAGTCTAACAATCATCATAAATGATTTGCTTTGAAGAATAATTATGACTGTCTTTTAAATTAAGTTTACCGAGTTCACCACGTCAATTTTAAAGACATTAAGTTCAAGGAGAAAATCTTTTTTTTTTTAAATTGAGCAGCATGATATTCCCGAAATAAAGTCTCCTTGGAAATCAAATCAAACGAAAGTGACCATTTCACGTTGCCTGGGGGATTTTCCTGCCCATTTCACAAAGGTCATGACGACAGCATAAAAGACAGCAGTGAAATACTTTTAAAACTAGTTCAAGCCCTTCCACTTTCTACAGTTGTTCAGAATGCTCGTCAGTCATTTAACACATCGACAAGTATTTATTGCATGCTATGAAACAAAGCAGATTGCTCATACACTTTTGCAGCTACAACCAAAATAAAAAAAAACACACACACATGAGCCAATGTCTCTGCTATAAAAGTACCCAAGATCTTAATAAAATTAAGAGTGGCATAAAATTATGTAATGAGTGACAATTTTGAAAATATTCACCCTCAATTATTTAAATCATCGGTGAATTATCTTTATGTGCATCATTGTCGGCGTTACAGTACAGAATGAACATCATTTCAAAATATGAACGTTGGCACAATCTTGTTTGAGCTCAGCTGGCGAAGAAAGGGTAAATACGTCTCTCAAACGTGTACGACCGTGCACCTGGTTCAGCAGCTAGTTCAATAAAAAGTCGTTGAACGACACAAAGAATCACCATTAAACTTATCGCATTCATGGGACAAAGCTGAAAACATTAGATTTAAGTACTTTATCATTTATATTTTTACATTAAAAACAGTAAAAGGTTTATTTTTCATAAAATTACTGTTAAATTAATTTTATTTTACATAGTTTAGATACACATTTTAACTATTTAGATATACTTTTAGAAAAGTTGGCCTACCGCTGTTCATAACGGTGCAATTGTAGAATTCATCACAAGGATTTGAACTATGCTTCACAGCCGCATGATTCTTATAACAGTTTCGAGAACTATTTTGGCTCGAATGATGACCAAAAGCATGAAGCGGCTGACAGAGTGTTCTCTTAACCTTCCAAATGATTCTCCTGGGATAAATTCTCCTTGGAATACTCACAATTCTCAACTGCACTCTCATCCACTTTTGACTGCCTTTACCATCATCACAGAGCTTCATCATGTCTTTTTGGCTGAGGATCCACTACAGTCCTCCAGGCTAGTGTGTGAGATTGTGTGATTCATGGCCGTCTTAAAAATGTTTGTGCGCTTTGGTCGAAAGTGTCACACATTTCATCTGAGCTCACAACGCTGGTCATGACAATAATCCGTTTATCTGTTAACAAGCTGGATCCAGACCACAGATTACACCTGTAAATAAAAGTATAAAAAGAGAGCTTTCAGATGTTTTTAATGACAACTAAATAGCATTGAAACAATTAAAGTCTCATACAGAGGATGTTAGATGGAGCTGCAATTGAGTCATGCTGTCTCTGCAAGCCAAGGAACTGCTGCAGAGAGCTTTAGCAGCTGGGCCCTGCAAATTACATTCAATCAATTCCAGTATTTTATTTTAGGTATCTTTTCCTCATTTACAACAAAGAGCGTTCATCAAATTGATTTTGTTTCATTTGCCATTTGTGTTCAGTGTTTCTTGCCTGTACAATAAAGATCAATTTTTAACAAGGAAATATTAATGCTTTCCAATAGATTGACTGGTGTATAAATTAATTATTACTAATTTGATCATGTTAGCACACCGGTCATTCAGGCCTGATGATCAGATGTTTCTGAAAGTTTTTAGTTCTGAGCGATTGTGCTGTGGTTTAGATCAGGGGTCCCCAACCTTTTTTGCCCCACGGACCGGTTTATGTCAGACAATATTTTCAGGTACCGGCATTTAAGATGTGGCGGATTAATACAACAAAAGTATATGGTATGAGCTGCATGAAAACGGTGGTGTTTTCGAAATATAATAATAAACACAAGGAGCGTCTAATCTGGCCGCACCACTGATCGCTATGGTAAAGTTTAATGCCTTCAAAATTCACGCAACACACGCAAACACGCAAATTCAAAGTGCATGAAAATGACGACTCACCACAGCCCCGAGCTTGATGTTCTGCAATTAGACGGTCCCATCTCGGGGTAATAGGAGACAATGACACCTCAAGTCTGTGGTTTATGTCCAGTCTACTTCGTAATTTTGTTTTAGTCGCCGTTGCTGCAGAAACCCCCCACCTCACACAGGTAAGATGTCAGAAATAGCAACAGTGCTATTGCGGCGATCTCAGAGTATTCAGCCATAACTTTAATCCAGTTGTGTCGAACGTACTTTTAAGGCCACCGTCATGTGCGATCTTAAACTCATTTTGCGACCTCCAACGTTTTGTTTTTAGCGTAATCGGTCACGTGACGGAGAAGCGTGGTTTGACGTGAGTCAAGCGTGACACAGACGGATGTAATGGAGAATCCGGTATTGTTTTCAAACTAAAACATCTTTCATATCCCGAAATAAATGAAACGGAATTAAGGCAAGTTCTTTCTGTGCGGCCCGGTACCGGTTCGCGGACCGGCCGTTGGGGACCCCTGGTTTAGATTGCCTCCTGTAGGTTACTCTAGGTACTACGGCAGACAACGGGTTCAGGGAGGCGAGGCACGATTGTAGGTGGGTTCGTAAGAATAGGCGCAGATTTTGTCGTTATTTGTGGGGTGTCTTTTTTTTTAAAATACGGTTTGTGTGTCCCGCAATGGTTTTTATTTCCCTATACATATGCCAAACTGGGCAGTCATTTTTTTTGGTCAAGTTTGTGGATAGGATAAGGATAACAAGAAAAAAAAAATAGTTGTTTAACTGAATGCAGGAACATCAAATGGCACATTTGTCCTCTGGAAACAACTATCCCAGTGGGAAACATGGCAAAGGGCGCTAACTGAAAAGCCATCAGAGGATTGTTCAAAGTATGAGCTAATCCTCAAGAAAATAAAAAGGGAAAAAATGACAGTGACGCACATCTCTGCTCGACCACTTCAGACTTATCTGGAAGAAGGATTACATCGTTTTTGGGAAGAGTGGAAGTGCCCGCGATGACAGAAAGACATCAGTGAATGCAATAACGGAATGCTGTGATGTTTTTTGGCTTGAGAGGAAACTCGACCTTTTAAAATGGTGTTATTGAATGATGTCCAATAGATCCTTTTCCGTGAGAAGGGGATGCTAAGTGTATGTGTGTGCATCTTTCATATGTGCCCCAATGATGCAATATTTGTGCAAACTGAAGCAACACAATGCGCACACGTGTCCGAAACAACCTGCATGCGTTTAATCACAACTCATACAATTCCTACAAGCACACAATGTCCGCATTCAACTTCAGCGCTGAAGTAAAAATCACAAGAGAGAGCAGCTATGCAGGTGGAGACACAGTACAGTATGTTGAATATTTTTCCTGAAAGGAAATGAGCACAAGTGGATTTGTTGAAGAATAAATGACAAAATAAACCGAACTTTTTGGATGTTTACATTTCATTTGTAGTTGCAGACACAGAGTTTATGTGATGTGAACAAGAGTTTAGGTTTAAGTGTTATAAACTGTTTAGTTCTCTGTACTGGAAGGAGAGTCCAGTGATTCAATTTCAACTCATTTAAGTTTTTATTTCTGCATGGGTTTATTTGTTTGTGTATTTTGCTATCAGCAATGTTACATTTTAAATTTGTATGTGTTTTCTCGCATTTTTCTGTGTTTTGTGCATTATGCCATCGGCCATATTTCATAAGAGAGCAGCGATATTTAAATAAATCCTCTATAATATGAAACATATAACATTTAATTGCATTTCATGATTCTCTTTTCAACTTCCTGTTTACAATATTTCACATATTATTTCCCATTACTTTTTTGGTGCAAAATAAACAAAATCATCAACTAAAATTTGCAGAAATAAAAACAATTTATCAGAAACACGCACATGTTCTTCTTTATTTCACATATTGTTGTTTGACAAATTCATTGTGCATTTCAAATTTTTAAGCCGTTTTTAGTCATGCAGCAAAGAGTTCAGGTCTGTTTTGAACAACAATTTTGAAATCTCTCTTTACACATGTAGACGGCTCCAAAATATGATCAAATGATCATAAAAATCAAAGATCAAAGAGTCCAACTTGTCCATCGGTGTAAATGTGCCTTAAATGGTCTCCTGCCTTCATGTGTCAGTTGTGTGATTCAGGTTTCCGTCCGAATAGGACCCTGATGAAAAGCAAAAATAAAATAGATTGCTGGATAATCATAATGGCATCGGCTCATGTCATGTGATTTGATTACATTTGACTCTGGCTGATCTAATGAGCACGATTAAAGCAATTCAGATCAGTGATGAAGCAGCAGTAGAATTGTGACCGACTGCAGAGTTAACAGCTGTAATTACAGACCATTTTCGTCATGTTAGGACAGCATTCGTAATAAAACAAGCTAATGTGCAATATTCGCCAAATGAGAGGCGTCATTTATGTTTCCCGGCTCTAAACACAAAAACGTTTATGTCACTTGGAAGCGAGCTGATTGGTGGCGTCGCATTAAAACTGCTTTTTATTTTGCCCCTAAAACTTAAAAGGAGGTCAACACAAGGGCTGTCAATCAGGCTGTGGTTAAATAAAATCAGAGGGTTTTTTTTATGCCAACGTTAACAGGCAGGGCTCAGAAGAATCTGCCAAAATTCAAACGAAGTACAATAAATAAAAGTGGCCGGACTGAAGCTGTGGGTTTCACTGGGGTCTGGTTTTAAAGGTGGAATTTATAAATAATGTTGAATACATGCATTCAAAAGTTGCTGTTCAACAAGAAATCACTTTGCATTCTTGTAATCACTGACCTGCAGTGAGAAGAACAATCCATGCATTTTGTGCTGAAAAGACTTATTCACTATTTCAGACCTCAATATTTTGTGACCAAAATGACAAAATATTATGAAGAATGGCGGCCCGGTAGTCCAGTGGTTAGCACGTCGGCTTCACAGTGCAGAGGTACCGGGTTCGATTCCAGCTCCGGCCTGCCTGTGTGGAGTTTGCATGTTCTCCCCGGGCCTGCGTGGGTTTTCTCCGGGTGCTCCGGTTTCCTCCCACATTCCAAAAACATGCATGGCAGGCTTATTGGACGCTCCAAATTGTCCCTAGGTGTAATTGTGAGCTTGGATGGTTGTTCGTCTCTGAGTGCCCTGCGATTGGCTGGCAACTGATCCAGGGTGTCCCCAGCCTACTGCCCGAAGACGGCTGGGATAGGCTCCAGCACCCCCCGCGACCCTAGTGAGGATTACGCGGTTCAGAAAATGGATGGATGGATGGATTATGAAGAATGACAATGAACGGAAATAATTTCACTGAGACTAAAAGGCGCAAAGACACCAATGCCATGATTAATCAATTCCAGGACCCTAAGAGGGCAGTATAATACATACATACATACATACTACTGTATGTGCAGATTTGATGATGAAACACTGGACTGTCAACTATGTTTTTTTTTTCACGGAGGATAAAAAATACAAGCCTATGAGTATTGTATTAGTGCTAGAGCCCATCCCAGCCGTCTTTGGGCAGTTGGCAGGGGACACCCTGAACCAGTTGCCAGCCAAACGCACGGCACACATAGACAAACAACCATTCACGCTCCCACTCACACCGAGGGACAATTTAGAGTGTTCCAATAACCTGCCCTGCATGTTTATAAAATGTGGGAAGAATCCAGGGTACCCGGAGAAAACCTACGCATGCACGGGAAGAACATGCAAACTCCACACACGGATGCGGTAGCTGGAATTGAACCCTGCACCTCTGCACTGTGAAGTCGACGTGCTAACCACTGGCCCACCCGGCCGTCACTTCTGCTTGTGTTCACATACATGTTGTTAAAAAGTTAATAATTGAACCAATGGCAGTTTCCTTAGTCGATGAAATTTTGCAATGTATGCTAGCGTTAAGCTAACGTACTTTAGTAAGACAAAGGTGATGTGTTTTGGTTCAACATTGCGCGGTCGTGCCTTTCATCCAGAACGTCAAGATGGCTTACAGGCAGCATGGCAAGAGGCAAACATGCGTCACCTTTATTCCGTGTCACACAGAACAGCAACATGAAAAAACCAGCTTTGAGAGAAAACCCCGATCTAGAATTTGAACGTCGATAAAGTAGTTAACTATGCTCAGCCAAACGTTAAATTCTAACCAAGGATTGCCAGATTTACATGTCTCGGATTGAATTCAAGATGTTTGCAGAGGTTACTTACAGTATGGGCGGTGGTAGTGAATTAATGTTTATTCAAATGGGATTCCGGATACAGAAGAATTTGGAAAGTGCAGTTCTGGCTTTTGTCCGATGCCAGGCGCGGGCTGTGTCGGGACTTTGCATTCAAAGCAAGCGCACAATGGGGCACTTCATTATAAGCACGGTGCCGCTTGTGCCAAGTACCGCTGCCAGTCTCAATCATCTTACAACACTGCAGAAATGCAGTTTACAGACTTTCTACTCATTCACCGGTAAAAGCATTTCAACGAATCAATATCGGTTTATTTTCTCCATCCAGACAGATGGTGCAATAGACGACCTATATTTCTTTTCTAAAGCACGAAGGGCGGAGAGGAAGTCGACTAAAAGGAAGGCGTGACGTGCAGCCAAGAAAACAGGGAAATTGAAAAGTTGGACACAAAACAATTGGAGCAAAAACTAAAAAAAATAAACAATATGGGAGGAGGTGCGGGGGATGAGGCCCATGCGGAGGCTGAAAGCTGCTCAGTGGCGTCAAAGTGACCTTTGGACATTCACGCAGGTGTGGAGATGTCTCATAGTTTGCCAGAACAGCTTCATTATTGGCTTTATGAGTGAGCCATGATGGATACGCTACACACACACACACACACACACACACACACACACACACACACACGCACACACACACACACACACACACACACACGCACGCACAGACAATTTTCATGGTTGTCTGTTCTGTTGGTGCTTCATCTTTTATGACGTGAGGCATGTGGTCTTTGACCTTCTCCAAGTGACCGGAGACAACTTCTGCTGTGATAACACATTTTTAATAAACGTTTGAGAAAAAAGAAATTGCAACTTCATCAACAAAGTGACTTGTGTCAGCATTTACCAAAATGAACGCTTTTAACTGATACATAAAATATGGAAGATAGAAGCATACAAATGTAATAAATGCCAAATGAGTCAATTGTCGGTCACTTTAGGTTGACTTTTTATCCATACATTTATTTTCGATACTGCTTATCCAATTTTAGCATTTGGACGGGTCGCCAATCAATCACAGGTCCCATCTCGAGACAAACAGCGATTGACAGTCACACTCCTGCCATCATGGAGTATAAACCGAGCCCCGTGTTGCCTGTGAAGCCAGGCAAGTATTTTTGTGTAATCAGTGACAATTTTCAACTGTTTTAAATTTCAAAGCCAAATATAACATTGTCACAATTAAGGTCTTAGTTCAACAATATGTTTAATATTATGGTTGTAATTATGTTCAATTAACTAAATCGGATCATTAGATCGGAATATTGATTGGTTGTCATTCGATTTTGTAGCTCGTGAAGCGTCCATGAGATGTGTAAATATAAAATATAAATAATAGTATATTGTCTGAATTCTATTGTATCCAGATACAATAATGTGCAAACATTTTAATATCGTAAAATCCTAATATATCAGACAGAAAAGATTTTTACATGGGCTAAGTTGTAACACACTGGAGTAATTAACAATTTAAGAGCCAGATGTTGAAATCAGGATTTGGAGCGAGATGACAGATTTAGTTGGTCGGCAGGCGAAATTTCTTTCCACTCACTGACAGTAAATGATTGCAAACCACCCAAACCCAAGCCACAAACAAGCTGAGCGTGTGTACCCACTGATGTGTGTGAGTGTGTGCCTATTTCAAACCCGGTCCTCAAATGACCTCCGAGTGCATCCATTTCAGAAGCATTCGGATACATAGCATTAGCTTCGCGTCTCTTGCGGTCGCCACACATCGACGATTACAAAGAAGAAAACCCACAAGTCACTTTTGATGTGCTAATCATCTTTAATAACACACCAATATTGCTGCATAACTTCTCCTTGTCTTGTCTTTAGTTCAACCGTGCGGCGTGACTCATCATTTCACCCTTCGTCTGCCTGAGTCAGCATCTTCCAATTCGTACGAGTCACTTTCATGCTTCATCTTTCGGAAGACGGCTTACAAAACGATCTCAAAAGAAAAAAAGCACGATATGCTTTATTCGTGTACAGGTTGGCAAGAATGTGACTCTCCAATACAGTGCAAAGATAAACAAATGTAGGAATGTACATATAAGTGGATTATACATCATGACTTGGCACACAGGCGTTATCCTTGTTTTGGCACAGAGGTTAATGGAGAGTGTGATCGAGGGAGGTTCTCCGAACACATTTACGTGCCAATGAATCTCCACTTCCTTTGCTTGTCTTCATTAATCAGATTCCTGCGCTGAAAACCACTGGCCACATATCAATATGTAGTACAGCTCCTCCTGTGTTGAAAGAAAAATGCCACTTTTTTCCTTTCCGGACTGCCACTTGTTTTTTCAAGTAGAAGATGAGCAAATGTCCATTGGTTAAAAATAAATAAAATGAAGAATCTTGAAGAATGGTGGTTGGATCCCCTCCCTCAAAATCAGAAATAAAAAATATATTGAAAAAAAACCTCAGTCTGCGAGAAGATCCCACAGTGCCTGAACCGTAAGTATGCGGAGGTCCACTGGACCGTATTTCTCCAAATAGTGGCCTGTGCACTGGAATAAAAAGCAACACTCACTGCATACCCACAGAGCAGTCATGGCATCGGTAAAGCTGCGTTTGGATTTTACAACAAAACAATGATCTGATGTCGGATGCCTTAGAACTGGGGTGACAAACTCATTTTTGGCGCCGGCCACATGATACATGCCATTTCCCTTGGAGGGCCATTCTGATTGTGAAACCACATAAGTAAATCAAGAATAATAACTATGAGGGGTTCGATAACAAGAAAATGCTGACAACAGCTCTCATTTATTACATATGATCATTTCAAATTTTGGTACAGATTTAAGGAATCATCATGGAAGTTGACATGCTTGATTGGCTTTCGAGTGCCACATAAAATTATGTGGCGGGCCAGATTTGGCCAAGGGGCCTTGAGTTTGACACCTGTGCCTTAGAATAATACTTAAAGTATGATTGCGTTGACGACTATACATTATTTTCATCAAGCACCTTATTAATGGCAATCATATAGTATTACTGTACATGATATTGTATTATGAATACCCCCCCCCCCACACACACACACACGTACACACCATTTTATCAAACCTTTAGAACAGTAGGGACACACATGACAATCCATTGCACAACAACCAATTGCAATGGAATGATCACATTTTTATGATTATATTACAGTGTGTTATTATTAAGATATCCTTTATTTGTCCCACACTGGGGAAATTTACAATTAATATTATATCTATATATCACAATTATATCTACTCCATGAGAAAATACAGTATTTAAAAAATAAATAAATTCATGAATAATATAATTGTAGAAAAGTTTAGAGGTAATATCCAAAAATAACAACAAAATAAAATAAAAAAACACCAAACAACCCGATGTTGAGCGCCACAATCTCACCTGTAGAATTATATGACGGTGACAAGATTGACATTTGATTTTAAAGAAACATAAAACGAATGATGCTACTAATTCTAAAAATGAAGAATTAGTAGCATAAACGACACAATTTCCAAGCATATACTTTTTGTACAGTCTAGCTCTTAAAAATCATTGTTAACAAGCACGTGCAGCACAATTCTCTTCATGCTGCTTTTCTCTTTTCTCTCTTTCTTTTTATTCATATACATTGTCCATCAAGCCTGTTTTTGTGGCTGACTGGCAGAGAAGAGTCATGAAAATGACTCAGTCCATTAGCACCAGGTTGAGGTACCATCCACTGGGATGAAACATGAAAGCATCAAAAGCTCAGGAGGATGCACACTTGCGCAATTCGACCTTGCGGGTATTGTTGTTATATTTCTATTTTGGTAAGTTACTGAGGCACCACTTAAAGATGTGGCATGGCATGGCAAATTGGTTGGACAAGAAAATGAGCTCAAAGAAATCAATGCGAGCAAGTGGTGAAGAAGGCAGAAACATAACAACAGTGGCACGAATTTTACCCCAGGGGGCGCTACAACAGTGCATTACAGGAGAACATGAAAATTACCCCCCTCAACTTGTCACTTTCTCTCAAATCGACCAACAAGCAAGTCAATGACTACTTAATGTCCATGGTTTGATTTGAACTTTGAGATTAGCTGTGTACACATTTGGCTAATAATTCAAATTTCAAACCAATACATTTATTTGACTTGATTGCATGTGAGGTAGCACTGGGACGGCGATCTACACAACTTAACAAACAAGCAGTCCTGCAGCGCCTATATTGAACCTCCGAGAATACTGCCTGTGGCCCAGGCCGATACAAATGTCTGCAGCTGCGTGCACACATAAGCGTTCACGTCTTTATTCCGGCATGAATTTCGGTGAATCTCTAGAATATTTTAGTTTGCGCGGGAGTCACATCTGCAGTAACAGCGTGCACATGGCGACGAGGAACGGGAATTGCAGAGCAACTTCAAGTTGCGAAATGATGCCAATAGCCAAAAAATAAAATTCAATATTAAAAAATACACCAATGATTCAGCTGAGTATTACACTGAGCCAATTTAGTATAATTGATGTCATATCATCACTTCATGTCATCTTTTTTCATGTTTGAGTGGACATTTCGACATGTTTACATATTTTGTCCCATTTTGACTTTGTTCACTGATGTGCATGGGAAGCATATCACTGATCTAAAACACTCTGCTAGCGAATGAGGCTAAATACAGTAAGGAGAGCTGCATCGGCTAAGTGCCTGCTGAATGCAAGACTGTAGAGGAGTGAGTGGTTGTCTTTCAACCCTGATGAAGTGAATTGCTGTACCAATCCTGACAGTGCACCAGCAGCGAAACGCACCCTCCCTTTTTTAGTCAATTACATGTTCACACTAAGTCTAATCAAGTGTAAGTCTGCTGACTCGGCAAAACTCCAAGACGGACCAATGGGAAATAAAAGGAATAGACTGAAACAAATGGTGAGTGTTGGCAGTCGACTGTAACCGTGATCTGATATTTGTCTTACTCAGTGTGCGTTTCCTCCTGATGCCGAGGTAGCGCATTGCAGATCTCGGCGTGGCTCCCCCTCAAAAGCGGGTGCTCTCGTGTTTCAGCATGCGGATATTGGCGAGCGTCCCGCTTCCCCCGTGGTGGTACCCGTAAGCCTGGCGCTGGCCCTCCAGTCACCGAGCGCTGGCCACCGTCGACGATGCGCAGCTGCTGGGGCTGGAGCTGCCCGAGCCTCGGTCCTCGAATACGCTGATCTCCAGCTATGAGAGAGGTTAAGGGGGAATTCGGCAGGACACACTAAATCTGGCCTTAGCACACTTCAGTGCCCCTTACATCCTTTTATCGTGTTCATGCAGAATTACTGGATACCATTCGGTACGTATTGTATCTTACGTTGCGCGGCTGATCTTCTGCTAAAAGCAACCTGAACCTTTCTCTGGATCATCCAGAGAAGTTGAAGATCCTACTTTTTCAAACATTACTCCATCAGAAGACTCACTTGCCAATTGGACCTCCACCGGAATCATCAATAGCACTGCCGTTTTGCTATCAGCTGGCCGACTCCACAGCTAACATGAGCTTTTTGGATTCGTTTGTGCTTGTGTACCAAAAATGTTAGCCAATGACTCTAGACAAGTAAGTAGCGGATGTAAGAGGTAAGGTATTGTGTTCTGTGTTAGAAATATCGTCCTCACTAAAATGTTTAGGGTTATTTCTCCTTGTTTAAGTATTCATTTTGAATGACATTCATGCATTGCTTTCATCGGAGACGTCAGCTGCTGTAGCTTCCGGACACCTCCGCCAGGCAAAGCGGTCCTCAATAAAATGCATGTTGTACAAGACCCAATGCTCCATCTCCATCCATTCGGCCCCAGTGCATTTGGACTGTAACAGCCTGATATGGAGGGGGTTCAGCACGCATGGCGTTACCAGCGGTTATCACCAGCTATGGGGGTACCTGGTTACAAGCAGTGACGATGCGGTGCCAAACGGATGACTGCGTCATTTGCCGCATGCGTCATTTGTCTCCATTCAAGACTGACATTGCGCCTGATTTAAACAGCATGAAAGGAGCCGCTTTGATTGGCGGCGAATAAAGTCAACTGTATAAACAATGGCGCCAACGGCTCTTCGTTTGCGTGCATCTGCATAATTACCAACACCTGGTCTAACCCGCCTCTGGGCAGATTCATACCGCTCACTGACAATTAGAGTTAGTCCTTTCATTTTAAGGAACGATAAATCAGAGCGAGATGCCTCAAACACACATGAGCACACACACTAAACTTCTGTCTACGCACAGCCCTGTTTCAGATTCACTTTGAGTCATGACAGTCAGATATTGAACAGCCTCTCTGAGGGAGTTTACTGTAAGCGTCATTCGGAGGGCATCCTCGTGGACATTCACAAAGAGGAGGAGGTGTTTCTCCGGTGTGGAATTTTCAAGGACTCTAACCACAATGGCTTTCGTGACCTCGACACCACTGCCGCCTCTTATCTGTTATCACTGCTGTAATAGAGTCGCGGCTTTACCAAGCACTATTATGTGCTTGTGGTGTTTGAGTGACAGGAACCTCTCTGAAGGATACAACTCGCATTCCCCTTTCGATGGGATCGGTGATCAGCAGCCCTCGCGGGGCATAGATTTTCTCATTCTGATCCTGGATGTAGCTCGTTATCTTCCTCAAAACCTGAAATTCAACATAGAAAGTTATTATTGGAGAAGATGGTTGGATGATTTACATGTAAACCACTAAATCAGTAAAACAGATAAGGTACCACCATTAAAATATAATTACTCAATAGGTCGCATTATCGCTTATTAAGTATTAAATATTTGGGTGTGCACTCCGTGCCCATGTGGGGTTTCTCCGGGTACTCCGGTTGCCTCTCACATTCCAAAAACATGCATGGCCGGTTAATGGAACACTCTAATATTGACCCTAGGTGACATGAATGTGAGCGCGAATGGTTGTTTATCTGTGTGTGCCCTGCGATTGGCTGGCAAGCAGTTCAGGGTGTCCCAAGACAGCTGGAATAGGCTGCAGCACACCCGCGACCCTCATGAGGATAAGCGAATTAGAAAATTCATGGATGAACTCTTTATTTTTTTTCAGTGTACGAGAAAATTTCCCCTTTTGAATAATTCAAAGCAGTAAAATTGCCAAGTGTCCATTTATTGTACGTACTCATCGAGAAAAGCCACGAAGTTCAGCTATCTAAAACATTCTTGCATCACACACAGCATAACGTGTTCGCCGGGGAGAGCAGAGCATTTTGCGACATGTCCACAGGATTTGTGCTGACTGATGGTCAGTCATGCTGAAAGGACAGCTATTAGATTTAAGTGGCATAATTAGGGCAGCTTATTGAGCGCGGGCTATATGCCTCTGTGGACAACATCAATGCTGATATGCCACGCATCCCCTGGAAGCAGCCTAAGCGTGTCTGACAGCTGAACCGCACTTCACTGGGCTTCGCCGCCACAAAGAAAGCTGTCAGCGCTGGTGAAAAGGCAAGCGTGATCATTTGCACATTTGTGTAGCGAGGGGGGGGGGGGGGCTAAAAAATAAATTCGTACATCAGTTTGTTTTTTTTCTCAATAACTTGCCCTCTGCGCTGTCAGTTTAGTATGGCCAAATATCAAGCATATATTTTGTTATTATGCTAACTGGAGGTGAAGATTGGGGATTGAATAAGCAAACAAGCGGCATGTACTTGTGGGAACAGAGCCCAGAGTGTGGACAAATATGCGGGCTGGCAAAGCAATAAAATTAGCAGTTCATACGCTACAATGTGTTTATGTGGGCCATGGAAACCTCAAACAAAAACATCCTCCACCACATCATTGATAGTGAGCAAACAGGATCAGTGGAATATAAAAAAATCTACACACCCTTGTTCAAATGCCACAAGGCAGCTAGAACAGCTGACATTTATTTGAGATTAATCAATGTCGTTCAAATGGTGGCAACTGTGTGCTCGTGTGATTGGCTAATTCGAGACACAACCACATTATGACAGTTATTGTTTCTCTTTTCCGCTCTGCAAAGATTTTTTTTTTCATTTGAGTTGCTCAGACACATTGTCACAAATTTGGCAAAACTGCTTGGTTGTTTAATTTCACACTTGATGGGTAGACAGAGACTCCAATTACCCAACTATGACTATCGAGGCTATTAAAAAGTCACTTGATAGGAATCTGTGTCATTAAGTGAACATATCTTCATATTTATTGAACAGCAAAATCATGTTTTGTGTTGATTTATCGGAGAGCACAAGTAAACATTGCCTCTTTGGGTTGACTAAAGGTCATTCCAGTGTTCGGCCAAGAGATATTAGAGCCACAGAGGCTTTGCGGCAATCCTGACAAAGGCTCCTCTCGGAGATGAGCAAAGGCCTTCCACAGCTGCAGGCACAGCTGTCGACGTACTGACCCCGCAAACCCAACGCGAAGGAGAAACCGCAGTCGTAAACGCTTCTCTCAGTATTTGGCAGAGGGAAAAGACGGAAAAAGAATCCCGAAATGGACAAATCAAATTCCTGAATCATAAAACCGAAGTGCTTTTATTCCTCTCTTGTGTTAATTTACAACACTTCTTGGAAAGCCAGTGGGGGAAGATGAAAAAATGTTCCGTAAGACCATCAGAGGAAGCATGTGCCTTGTAGTTCAATAAAAAGATTTGTAATGTCAGATGACAGAGGACTAATAAGCCAAAATCTGGTGCAGAAATATGCAGTCAAACTAAATGTGGAGCTCCAAACTGTCATCGAGTACAATAGCATCATTTCTTGATGAGCAACCAAAGCAGGGATGGTTACATTTTCATTTTTGCAAGTCATCAGTGCAAAAAAATGCGACTGTATTTTAATGGAGGTCATTACAATGGCACTTTGGAAGTTCAGTATTTTTTTTAAAGTTTGAGAACCTTTAGGGTGACAGTTTTTTTGAAAATAATATAATTAAAAATGCTCGTAAAATAATTGTACATGTACTATTGTTTTTTTTAAAAATGTATGATTAAATGATTGGTTGACTAATTTAAATGAAAAAATTAAACAAGGCTAATGTGTTATTTGTGGAATATTTTTTTTTCCAACTTTATTTAACTCATCTATTCATCTGACTGGAACGGTGGCCCTTTGCACAGAACTCTTTCCCAATTCTTGGGTCAACTTCTCTTCATACTTGTATGACATTAAACAATGTTCAAATGTTCTTCAAAACGTTGGAGGTAGACACGTGCTAGCAGTGTTGCGTAACCCTGCCATGTGCTCAAGCGCACATCCCGACATGCTCGGAGCAATCAGAGTCCATTGAGAAGGTGCGCCGCAAGCATCCGGGCTTTTGGGTGCGCCGCTGATTCTGCACACGCTCTCCCTGGTGCGTGTGGCCTCTTATCAAAGATCATCTTGGGTGGCTACACTTATCTTTGTCGTTCAACCGAGGTCAATTTGTCAAACGAGTCAATCAAGTCACTCTCCAGTGAGGCCGATAGCATCTCGTCCACCGGCGGACAAAAGACATGAAAAGAGTTTGGAGCAGAGCCTTTCTGCATGGCTTCAAAGACAGCTCCAAACAACTTTATACAGCTCGGCGCAGCCACCAGTGCCTTCGGTTGATAAGGAAATGTTTAGAAAAAGCGACAAAACCAGGGATGTGATTGATGCGGGTGGAAGAGATCGGCCAACCGAGGCATGCCAGGACTTTACGCAGCTCCGGTTTGAGCCAATAACAGCAGCAGGTGATCAAAGTTGCGCATGCAACTCTGCTATCATCACCTGGCCTTTGTCGGGACGGACGTTCTTGATGCGTCCTGTACGAGTGGCGTGCCGTGCTTCGCCCACCTGCGCGGCGAGGTCTATTAAGCTATCACGGGAGCAGATTGTATCTGCTGTGTCTCTGGCTCATGCGGGTGCAAACAACTGTGACCTTAATGTGCGGGGGTGCATTCAAGCACGCAATCGGGTCTAAAGAGGAACGATTGCACTCACGTTGTGCAGGTGGCAAGTGATTGGACTGACAAAAATGAGGATGCGCAATCTGTGCTGATACTGGACATCGGAATCGGAAAGATGCTCCAATACTATGAACCGATACCACGTCATCAGCTGGGTGGGAGGCACGTAAGGCACGGCTATCCTACTGCAGGCAATGAGTCTCACGAGGCCATGCAGTCATCCGATCCAGGGTGTATGTACCCCGTCTCTTGCCCAAAGTCACCCATGACCCAAATGAGGACTAACGGATGATTGGGCGAATCCATCTATTTTTGGCTGCATGGTTGAAACATATTAAACCGGATCATAGTCTATTTCCTCATGTACTGCATATATTGTTTTAAGTCAACTGGAGCTGGGATTAGGGAATTGATTGGTGGTTAAAACCAATTTGGGGGAGGAATGGAGTTTTTAAAAAAATATAACACAACTCCATATGTCCAGCTCCGGCCTCCCTGTGTGGAGTTTGCATGTTCTCCCCGGGCCTGCGTGGGTTTTCTCCGGGTGCTCCGGTTTCTTCCCACCTTCCAAAAATATGCATGGCAGGCTGATTGAACACTCTAAATTGTCCCTAGGTGTGAGTGTGAGTGCGAATGGTTGTTCGTCTCTGTGTGCCCTGCGATTGGTTGGCAACCGATTCAGGGTGTCCCCCGCCTACTGCCCGGAGACAGCTGGGATAGGTTCCAGGACCCCCCGTGACCCTAGTTAGGATCAAGCGGTTTGGAAGATGAATGAATGAATGAATGAATGAAATCATTTCCACAACTTATAATAATGCTTGAATGAACTACAGAAATGCAGTAATACAAAAAAAAGTGATAGAATGCCTTTTGAGAAAATAAGCAAGAAAGCAAGGCTCCTTAAGGCATGCTTGGTTAAGTTTGCTGTGAGTCCCCCAGAACTTTGCAACGTCCTCGTCTTTTCTCCATTTTACTTCAATTACACTCAAGTCAGTATATCAACCCATTGCTTTGTGACAGTCTCTTATTTACCTTTTCATAGCGCGTCTCCATGCAGAAAAAGATGATGTAGGCCGTCGCACAAGCCAGACATCCTTCAAGGTACGACTGGCCTCCAATGTTTTCAGCTTCCAGGTAGTACGAGTTGAGCGTCTTCACAGTTTCCTCCAGTAAGTTCCTCTCAATCTACTTGTGAAACAAAAACGCGCAGGTCATCAGAGTCAGGAAGTGTTGCTTGGCCTCGCCGACGACAAATTAGAAGCCCTTCTCTGTCTGCAATATGAAACAACTTGGCAGGAACAGAATGTAAAGCCTGTGAGCATCTGCCAGAGCACATTTCAAAGTAAAGTGATGCAGGCATTTACCATGGTGTGAAGGTGGCCTGTCTGACCGAAAAGACTTACTGTACTTGGCAAGGCTAAAATAGACTGTATAATCATAGCAGATGGACATAAAAAGAAACATAAGGGAAAAAAAATGCCAATGTCGCGAAAACGAAGCTGTCCGCTGTAGTAACCGCTGACCCTGAAAGGGTTACAAATATCACCTAGCTTGGAAATAAAATTGAAACGAGTACAAATATATGTATGGACGTGAGTGTGAACAGCAGCGGGAATAGTTAGCAGCGGCACAACTCACTCTGTTGTCCAGTTCGGGGGGGAACTTGGTCTGGAAGCAACAGACGGTGCCCTCGCTGTAGTCCCTCTGCACGAAGACCTTCATCACCAGGGAAGCGCTGCGCCGCATCTCCCGGAGACTGTGAAACTTCACGCGACAAGACAAAACACACTCAGGACCGAGTTGCGGCGTGTTGTCCGTCCGTTTAGCATCAGCAATACATCGTCAGCCCTCTCAGCGCATCCTTTACAAGCACTTGGCCTGATCGCGCCCGGCAGCTACTACTTTCATTTAAAAGCCCGTTGAGTGGTTTACACCCAAGCAGCCGTTTTTCTCTGGGAGGAAAGGCAACGGTGAGTTAAGTGGGACACTGTAAACCCACTCTCTGTTGATCTCAATGACTACGCTTCAGAGGATAGTGAGTGGAGAGGGATGAGTTTAAAAAAAGAAAAAGGGGATGATTATGATTCATGAATGAACAAACCTATTTGGACACATAGATGCGAAACCTGCAGGCAATGAAAATAAACCGAGACTTTGACATCATGCATACGTGACAAAGGAGAACAAAACATAGCATAAAACAAAAAGACTTCATGTAAACTGTTTAATAAGAGGTGTTTTTTTCCCCCCTTACACATTTATTTATATTTGGATCTAAAAATAGGCAGGCGGATGTTTGTATTCATTTAATGTCATAAGCATTTATGAAATATTGATGGATGCTTGAATTTAAACCATTATTGCACAAAAGTTTAGTGACTAAACTTCTCGTGGCCGCCATAAAACTTTATGAAGTATTTCGTAGAGTATATAAGAAGGCGAAGAAGACAGGAAGATGCGCCGTTTCGCTGACAACCAGGAATAACAATTGACACTGCTATTTTAGTCATTCACAACCCAAGAAATTCAGTCACCGCCTCGACATTGCGCTGTCTCTCGGCGCTTTAAATATCCTCATTTCATTTATTTTTAACCCCCCCTCCCCACCCGCGCCTTTCTTTCTGTACACAACGCAGCCTGCTGCTCGTCGTAACGCACAAGTTGATCTATTAATAGATGCACGTGATGACAGTGGCAAACATCGTTTATCACGACAGCAGAAGCAAGCTCATTCAGCGGCCATTTGTCTTGACACTTTGACAAATAGATCAATTAAGCAAAAGGTGGCTTGTTCAAGTTCTAATCAGTCAAGACCTTGATATTAAATCAATACCTCTGGATCCAGTTCTTATTTTTATTTTTGCACACTTTTTTAAACATTGGATTGTACAGGCTGAGGCCAAAAAGTGCAGATGTCACATTTATGACCCCGATAAAATAAGAGAGGAAAAAGTGGTGGAGACAGTGATGGAGATGAAGGAATGTAAAGCGGTTGATGGATGTGAATGGTTGTCTGTCATGGATAATTCATCGGTTTAAGCCATTTTTATTTTGACCTGTTCACATTGTGATGCATTTATATCCAAGCGTTGGACGTCTTACAAAAATGAACAGCTATGGAAAGATTTTTTTAAATTTTTATATTTTTGCATTGTACAGGTGCACCTAATGTTGCACTCAGTGAGCGTCAAAAGTACAACCGGCCACTCTACATTAGCCAAGTGACAAATGGGAATTTGTTTACGCGATGTCAATGAAGAAGGCATGACGGTGTTTGACGATGGATCCATTGTTTAATAGAGGAGAACAACAAGTCCGTCCCTGTCCATGGTGCTGACGAGTCCATGCCTCATCGGTGTTCTTAATTACATCCTCGCACTTCAACTAAAGCAAGCAAAAAAAAAAAAAACAACAACAAAAAAACCAGTAATAACTGCAACTGATAATACATTCAAATGAGAGAAATAAAGGCAGAGTCGGTTATGACTAAATCCACAAGGACCAGTAAAAGAATGTCTGACTTTTTTTCCGCCTGCCAAACCGGGACTCAAAGCATCGCACGTGCACGAGGTGGAGAAGAAGAAGAAGAAACATGCCTCACCTCTGTTGCCATGTTGCAGCGATGATGCACCGTCAGCGCCAATGTGGACGGAAGCGGACGGACGTGGAGGAGAACGACATGCGTCTGCCTCGCCGCACGCTACGACGATGTGGCTTAGGCAGCCTGGCGTAAGTACAGCAGGCACGCGGGTGTGTGCATGTAGTGGAGATGCGCGTGTGTGGAGAGATGTGTGCGTTGGCATGATTCCACAGTTTTAGTCATAAAATCACCACAATCAGCGTGGATTGAAATTTCTATGTATCTTTTTTTTTACATTCTACATTTAACTGCATTAGTTTAGTTATTCTTCATCAATGTCTACTTAACATGTTCGTGATAACTTGAGCTAGAGTCAACCGATTAATCAAAATGACAGATTTTTATTAAGTGAGGCAACAAACAAATAAATAAATAAAGAGCAGACTATTTGACTGCTACCCAGTATTGACTCGAATGGCATCACGTTCCTACTTTGCTCCAAGCATGCAGCCAAGAGGTTCCGCTTCTGCTGCGGTGGTCATGCGGCAGTGCTACATGAGCCCACATCCACTATTTACTGTGCCGTTTGGAAGTCATCCCATGAAACATTAATCTGGGCCTACTTTCATGCACCATTTGGTCTATTTTCACAGGCAGCAACTTCCTTTACGTAAATGAAGCGCACGCTCCACCCCTGATTGTTATTTATTTACGAGAGAAAATTAATAAATCTCAGCGATTTGACTGTGAGGGAATTTTGGTAAGATAAGAGGTGCTTAGAAGATGGTGATTTCACATCGTTAAGTCTATTTTTAAGTGAAACTATTTTCCTGCACTTTTTTAACATCGTGACTCATGACAGGGAGTGAAATTAGATGCTCTTACTATCTGGGGCTGAATTTACTCCCACCCTCTCCTGAGGATCGCTAAATCACATTCTTAGCAAAAAATAAAAAATAAAAAAAGAAAACACACACACACAACACACATGTATCCACAAAAACTGTACAGCACAAGTCATAAATGAATGAAAACAGGAGACAAAAAGATGGAAGGCTTGAGAATTATGCATCATTTGCCAGGATTCTTCTGCTTGCTCCACTTTGCTCGGCAAGATGCTAATCACATACATGCATATATACCTCAGAGGAGGCTGCATGGAAATGGGCCTGCTTTTAAAGCAAACACATCATCGCTATTCTGTGAAAAATTCATGTAAAAACAAATTATGAAAAAATTGACATTTGCCTTTTTCACTGGACAGCAATAATATGCTTTTTGTCTCTCTCCATAATTTAAGTTAAGGATCCATGCTTCAAAATACTCCAAGGATCAAGAATGTTAGGTCATGTTAGACAGCCTAGTTCTTGTCTCTTTCCTGATTTTAAGGGCTGTCTTGTGCATGCAAGTCAAAAACTGTATACAACTGAGCCAATGGCAAGTATGGCTTTTGTTACCATGACGACTGGGGATGGAGCATGATCCTTCTGACCATTTGTGAGCGCAGATCCCAGAGTGTGGGGATAAAATAAGCGCCCATGGAGAAAAAACACATTTTTTACTTGTGGAGGCAATGCGCCAGTTATTTGAGTTTAGAAGTGGGCTTGCTATGTTTTTTGTTAGTTTTAGTATTAGTTTTTAAAAAATATATGTTTTAATGATACGATGTACTCTAGTCTTTTTTAGAATATGATGTAAAATGAAACAAAAGTTAATTAAAAATGTATTTCCTCACTACACAATTTACAAATGAATAATCATTCACTAATCAAATACAAAGCTTTGTACAAATTTAAGAAATTGAAGTCCTGACATGTTAAAAGAATCCGGTGCCCCAAATACAACTCTGGCCTTCTTGTCCTTTCCTTGCTGCCAATTCGCAAACATCTCAAGTGGACTTTTTCAGATTTGTTGGTGTTTCTTTTAAGACCTATTGCATACTAGACGGTGACATTTTTTTTTCTGGAGTTGCGTGGGATTCCCAAAGGATGTCAGTCCACTTCACCTTTACTGTTGACTTGACTTGACTTAATCACTGGATTGGGACGGTACAGGACAAAAAATTCATGGAAACAGAAAGGAGTGGGATTATCCAGTTTGTAGGCGGGGTGGGGGGATCCTTGGTCAATCCTCGAGGAGAAACAGGGTGAGGTAAGTGAGTAAAATAAAAAAATAAAGTTTTATTATTATTATTTTTTTTAAATATATCTGACCTCTAAAATGTGAGTGGGCAGGACAGGATGGGATTTATTTTCCACATGACAGGAGAGGTTAATTCATTTATTTGTTTTTTACTATTTTAGTCTTTTTTCTGTGGTAGTGGGATGGGACGGGAGTGAAAATCCACTCCTGTGAAGCCTCTATTCCACACATAACACTCACTTTCACAACGAGGCACTTAAGCTCAACTGTGACGGAGTCATAGTCAAAGAAATTCCTTGACCACTTTTTCCCACAAAAATGCTCTTGGTCTATTTTAGCCTGCTTATCCAGCACTGTACAGCTGTCGTAAAAACGGCTGAGCCAAAATTTATGTTTAGAATGAACCCAAACTTTCGTTTGATATAAAATGATGAAATATTTTCACTGCTATAGGAGAAAAGTAAAACAGTTAAATACACTACTTTGCCTGTAATCCGTGATACTATTCATTTTATATTTCCCTTATAGAATTGTACTTTTTAATCCCAGGTTGCCACAGAATTGCTTAGAAATCTTTTTTTGGGGGGGGGGGGGGGCAGAGACTTTATATTCTCATTTTGTTATTTTGGGAAGAAATATAAGCATGTTCACAGTTTTGATACCTTTATAGATGGTTACATGTTGGCAGGTTGGTTTTGTTTTTTGTAATCAGAGACGGGACCTTTATACTGCAGCTCCGCCAGCCTGTCTGAAACTGCACTTCAGCGAAAAACGAAGAGCTTCAGCCTTAAAGTATTATAACAGTGCACAAGAGGCCAATAGTTGTTCATGTTTCATACTCCGAGTGATTTATATTCCAGTAAAACTACCTTGGTCTACTCCTCACTCCATACCGACACATTCTATTTGACATGTGTGCTGTGAAATGATGAGGAAGGAAATAAAGAAGCTCAGCTTGCACGTCCTTTTCATACTTTCAACAACACGTCCTCAAGTTCTTGCGGTAAACATTATGTTGAACTGTCAAATTACTCACACCATCACTTATACAGTAGGACTTTCGCTGGAAATGAATACGAAATGAAATTCTCCAGTATATTATGACTAAACTGAACTGTTTGCACCACCACCCGCCTCAACCCCCCTCCCTCCCCTCAAAAAAAAAAAAACATGTCGAGCACCAGTACCAAATCTTGCAAGCATCCCAGTGCCTTGCCCACACATTATTGATGATATAAATGCACCTTGTCATTTAACTCTTTCATGCACCCTGTAAACTGATCACATGATAAGATGTCCACTGCCGTAACCGCTGTCCCCAAAAGGGTTAATAATAAACTGGCGATCTGGAATTTTTTCATATTTTTTTCCCCCCCTGTTTGAGTCATGATGGAAGTGTTGGCTGTGCTTCAGAACGGAAAAAATATTGTATGGTCCTGTCGTCTTATATCATCCTCCATGAAACTGCGTTATAAACTATGCCAGGCTTGTTGTTTCAACTGAAATCAGGTAAAAAAAAAAAATAAAACCGATGACATTTTCACACAAAAGGCCATTCATTGCCACTTACCGCCACGTTCTTGTCAGAATGTACTGTGCGCTTTTGATACGGGCCATGCACTGCAAATTGTTTGCCGTGTTGTTTATATTGCCGAATGTTGTTTAAAGGGGAAGTCAAGTCCAAAATTTACTTTCCAATAATTTGTTCTCGTTGCCTCCAGTAAACAAAACACGGTATTTTGATTAATACTCTGTTTGTGGAAAGCAAATTCAGCAGACCAATTTACCCGTTATCTATCTACCTCAGTAGACGGTCAATTATTCTTATACTTGTACTGCCACTTGCTGCGGACTGCAAATGACATCGCAGTGCCTAAGGGCTCAGGTAGCGACCATCAAGGCTCGCCTGTTTTCTGGGTTTACTCGTGTGATGTTCGCAAGGGGGGCCCATGGACACCGTGGTGTTATTTTCAGTCACTAGCATGTGTCAGTGCACGGCAAACTAAGCTGACTCAAGGGGGCACGTAAGGAATATTGGAAAGACCATTTTTGACTTGACTTCGCTTTTCCTGAGAAAATCTCATGTTGTACCAGGAAGTAAATGTTCTTGGAGCTCTGCTGCTACTTAAGTCAATGATGTAGTCATGACAAGTCACTCAAATATATATTTTATGACTTTGTCTTTTTTAACTCATCTTTTGTCGAGCGTTTCATGTCTGTGTGAGAGTCATGATGTGTTCATTGTCCTCCTGTGTTGCGTGGTTTGTTTGTGTAGCGATTGTCAGTCGACTTGTGCGTGCACAGTGAGTCCAACCAGAGCGTAAGAACAGACATGCTCAAGACGGCAAGGTTTGTCTGAGCCTCACTTAATGCATGTTTGCAAGTCTTCTGGGCCTCGTGCCACAGCAAACAGCCTTCTCCTATTGACTTAACCACAAGTCGCGGATTTGTCTCCCGCGCACAAACACACACAGTCTGACAGTGGAGCACATCCAAAGATGTCCCGGCGTGACAGGAAATGAGAACTCACAAACCCAAAAAACATTAAGTTGGAACCATTCAAAGCTAATAAACATCTAGTAAAATACTTGGACAAGTCAAGTCAAAATAAACTGGACTCCGATGGAGCTCCACTTTGAACACTTAAACATGCTTAGCTGCAAGATTGGCAGTCTGCTTCTATATTTCAACACGTTGATGACTCCCTTGTTGTGACTTCTGTGGGAACTGTTGATGTGTTTCCTGCTGGCAAATCTTATGTGACTTAAACATTTTTGGGATTTCAGAACCAGCAGATGTTTCTGTGTTCCGATATCAGCCATGGCTGGGAAAAAGGCATTTTTGGCTCCGTTTGAAGGAACAGTCAAAGCAGCTTCACGATACGTGTTTATCACTGGAAGACCATCAGGCAGCTTAATTAGCCGAGTAAGGACACACATTATCTGCACACAGCAGACACATTGCTAGAAGGGCTATGAGCAAAAAAATATATGTGAAGCATATTTGAAGCTCGATAAAATCTGTTCCATGATGCTAATTGTCTGGTTGTTTCACAACAATATCAGTCAATCGATTTCCTTTAGTGCCTCAGTAGGTACTAGAAAAGGATGCACAGTCCACAGAGGAAGACCGCATAGATTTGAATCCTGTACCTCAAAACTGTGAAGTGGACGTGTTGAGCACTAGTCCACTGTGTTTCCTCCTTCCTTCCTTTGTGTCTGTAGTCAACACACACAAAAACAGAATGCCAAACACCAGTCGGAGAGGATACAAATAAAAGCTCTAAAAGGAAGACTGAGATTCTTATCAAACCTAGAATAACCAAACAAAAAAAAAGAAGGGAAAAAAAATCCTCCACGCAATCCAAAAATCTGATACAGTTGCAAACTCGAACCCTAACCCCGAACACTAACACTTAACCCCAGTTTTAAATCATAATCCAAAAACCTAACCCATCACCCTAACGCTAACGCTAACCACCTAACTATAAACTAAACCATAACAGCTAACCCTAACCCAAACTCCTACACCCCTGACCCTAACCCAAACCTCTTACTCCTGTAACTCTAACCCTAACCCCCAACCCCATAACCCCAACCCTAACGACAACGCTAACCCCCTGACCTTAACCCTAAAACCCTAACCCTAAACCCAACCCTAACCCCCAACACTAACCCTCTAACCGCCAACCCTATGCCTACCCCTAAACCCTAACCCCTTAACACTCTAACCCAAACCCCGAACCCTAACCCCTAAACCTTTTAGGATATCAAATTAGTGATTTAACCCTTTCAGGGACAGCGTTAATGAGAGTGGACAGCTTTTCAAATGATGAGAAACCTCATTTTAATTAATCTTAATGTCACAGTTGTGCATCAACCACGACAATGGACCCTTATGTGTGTTGCCATAATATTTTTTTTTCATGCTATCTTAATCACGGCTGACACAAAAGAGCCAAAAAGAAACTAGGTGAATGCAATTCGCCATACTGCACAAGCAATGCAGTCAAGAGAGACACATACTGTACACATGTATACATAAGCCATAGACATGCACCCACAAACAAACCCACTGAATTATACATGAATCCATCTATAACAAAGCATTGTAGCTAAAAATACAAGAATGCAATTGAGTAAGACACCTGGAGTGGCACGCTGGGGGCAAAACACATCTTTCAGTACGCTTCAGATCGAGATAAGCTGCATTTAGCTCCAGTGGAGGAAGAAAAAAAGGGTTGAAGCAACAAAATACAAAACAACGGCGAGTGATGTGATTTCCCTACATCTCATCTCTTGTAGGCAGCAATTGCTAATTTGGTGTCGAGGACAATGCAAAAATACAACCCATAAAATCCCTCAACCGGTGACTATACAAATAATGTGGAAATAAATAGAAAAGGAATGAAAATGCCATTTCTCTTTGTTTGTCCAAAAATGGCCTATTTTATGATGCATGGCTGCATCACTGCACTGCAGAATCCTTTCTACACCTGACACTCTCACTCTCATGACAAATGAATCACAATATCCCTGACTGCACCTGACTCAAACAATGCCTATTTTTGCATCCTGAAATTGTCATCCTGATTTTTGGCAAAGAGGACCAAAACATACACACCACCACGAGTCATAGAATATCCAAATCAAAGTCATTTGTTACCAACAAGCGGGTTCACACAATCTCCATCAGAGAGTACGAGCAAGCAATGGAAATGGGAACAAATCAGAAAGGAGAAATTTACCAAAACGGGCACCCTTACCGGAACTGGTCAGGGTGCCAAACATCGCTAAACAGAAACAAGAGTTCTGCTCAGTCATTTACATCAGAGATCCTGTGGACGGGTCCCAGATCTGCAGGTTGGAAACAGCGCCAGAACAAATAATTGTTTCTTGCGCAGCAGAAGCTGAAAGAAGTTTCATTTTGAAATCAGGTGCATCCACCTTGCCTCTGTCAAAACACAGTCACGAAAAGGCCCATAGCTTTCAAAAATGAGTAAAACCAACCAAACAAACAAACGTCTTTGGAGAACTTCAAGGGACTTGCCAGTAGAAACATATACAATCCAATCAGTGTTATCCAGAATTAAAATGGATCAAATTTTATTCTATTGGCTTTGCAAAATGATGATGCTAGTGATGATTGTAAAGCAGAGAAACACCACACTAAAACCCCAAATTCCAGGGTCTCCGGTCTCTGTTAGGGCCCCAATTTAATGCCGACTTTGGTGTCAGTGCACAAATTTCAAGTTATTTTTTTGACCGCTGGGCTTTGCTCAGAATCTGTCTCAAAATAGTTGCTACGCTGAGCCCCTGCAGGTTTGAAAAAAAAAACCACTTGTCTGTGTTGTGTATGTGTTTGTTTTGTTGCCATGGTTTCATATCGGGATTTCTTTTCTCCAATTGTATAATGGATGGATGTAAGATACTCAAGTTCAGAAAAATGTGAGTTTGATTTGTTTCCCCAGGTGAATTTCCCTTTCCTATTGTGAAATGGGGCCATTGGGGCCACACACACACACACACACACACACAAACACACAAACACACACATACACTCGCACACAAAATAGAATTCTACTATTTAGTGATGAGAATGAATACAGCACATGCATTTAACTGACTAAAGTATTTTGACCTACATTGGATTAGTTATAGTGTAAAAGTTTGGTAAACCCTGCTCAGAAGTATCCAATAGTGGTGAAAGTGCACCAGCTGGTACGGTTTGCTTGTTCAGAACCTTTTCTTTTTAAATATTCCTATTCAAGGGACAGCCAGATCAAGATTGGCTTCAATTCAACAATTTGGTTGCTATGTTTTCAACCGTCGCCAGTTAGGTGAAAACGGCCATCGGAAAAAGCGTGGCAACACTTGCCACTCACAGAGCATCATGAAAGTATCTTAGAGTAGCCCCATATTCAGTATTTTGGGGAAAAAGCGTGGCAACACTTGCCACTCACAGAGCATCATGAAAGTATCTTAGAGTCCACGTTTTTGAGTTATTGGAGCCGACCCTCTTCCCTGAATTATTGTACTTCAGTTCAGTGAGCATATGAAGGGGAAGAATTTGTGTTTTATTTTGCCTATTTATTCCAAATGAAAAGACACAAGAAAAAAATACAGTGAAATCTTGACGTTTGAACTCCACCCCCCAGCCCCATATTCAGTATTTTGGGGAATATAAAAAAAGCCCTGAGGTTCAACTTTTTTTTTTTTTTACGGTGGTCAGTGATGCGCATTGTGCATATTTCTTCTTTGTTATCCTTCACATTTAACACTCCGAACATAAACAATGCTTATAAAATCAATTTATTATATTTTTTTTAATGTCGACTTTAAAATAAATTTTAGTTTCAGCACCACGGGGGGCCCGCTTTTCCATTGCATTTAAGGAGGTGACCCCACACAATATGACAGATTCAAGTTTTTGAAGAAAAACCTATGTATGAAGATCTGGTACACACACATGAACATCATACTCCATTCCCAGAGTAGTAAAAAAAGTGGATGGGATTGATGAGGCTCATGTGCCCTTTACATCTTTGCAAATAGGCAGACAACAACAATAAAACATGAGTGTTTTTTTTCCCCTTTTTTTGTATGGCCCACAGGCACTTTACGAATTCAGAGTCCTGTGTGGCATTGAGTATGAAAAGTGGACTTTTATGAGCTTCACAGCTTTTGCAAAGTCCTATCCTGACAACATCACAAGCTGCCAGACAGATCCCTGTGTGGATATTAGGATACCACCAGCAGTGTTCTCCCAACGGAAAGAGAGTAAAAACGACCCTGTCAAGACTTAGATGACTGAGCGGAAGAAAATCCACTCCCTCAAATGTTGGAAGTGCATTTTGGCTCGAAAGTGCTCAGCCTAAAAATGGCCTGGCTCATCATATTTGTGCTCGCTCATCCCGTAGATATTTGATGGGCTTCTTCCACAGCTAGGCCATCCAAGTGCGACTTAATTGACCTTGCTTTGTGCACTAGCGTCTCCAAACCGTTCCATCAAGTCCGGAGGCAAAGAACTGCCCAAAATGTCTCAGTAAGAAAAGGACTTTTCTATTATTCAAATACAAATCTTAAAAAGCCCCAAAACGTATTCTCAATGAGTTCAAGGTCAATTTATTAAAAATGTCAATTCCTTCGAAACAACAAAAATACAAGCTAAAGTAAAATGCTGTTTCCATTTTGTATACAGTTGTAAATTTGAGGGTTTGAAGTTGAGCACCCTCCAAAGGGTTGAAATATGGCCATGGTGAAGAGCCCAGATGAAAACATATTTATATCGGGACAAAACTAGCAGAATTTATGGAGCCGACAGAGAAGTTAAGATGAAGCAGGCCAGCTTCCTGCCTTCAGATGGCACAGCAGATGGTGAAGTCCTGTGGGTCCATGCCGCAGCATGCCGTAATCCAACCCTTCATCGTATACAGTTCTCCCTTCCCGCATCACTTATCAGCGATAGTTACATGCTTCTTCCTGAATGGTTTTATTTTAATCCTTATGAGATAAGTCAAAGAAGGCGCTAGCGACGTCACACTTGAAGCATGGGTTGACCAGTGCAGGTCTCAAGACCAAAGATGTCTACAGCACTCTCTAGTGGATATCCACAAACAGAAGGAATAAGCGGAGAATGCAATTTGACTTTATCTAATGACGGCATCGCTAATATTTAGACTTTAGTGGGTTGAGTATATGCTTTAAATTGTTTTACTTGGAGAGAAATCTAATCCCAGATTTATTAGGAGATCTGTAATTCTTTCTCTGTTTTTGTTGATCTTGGCAAATTGCAGAAGGAATTTGAGCTATCTACTTGCCGTGTTTTGGTTTTGATTATTTCAATTACAACCATCTGTTAAAATCGCACAGTATGCTTTGCGTTTTAACCACAGCATCGATGTTTAACAGTCATATACGTAACGTAAATCACAGTTTGGCTTACTTCGGTAGTGGACAATTGGCAGCTTAATATTTGGTATAAAGTCTGGGCCACCTCACAGGAAGTAAATATGACTCCTGATGATAACATATTATGATTATCATGTTTCATTATAAAAACATAATGAACATTTAGGTGATGGTATCTTCCTCCGAAGTTGAATTTCAGAGCAAGCCTCACACAACTATACTTTGGCAAATCGTTTGTATTGTTGTAGCTGCTTGGAAACACCTACATCATTATTTCATGTGTCTTCATTCCGGTGTTTCCTGTTCACGACCAAGGAACACAAACATGCATTTTTACATGAATCTTCAGTGAGGTCCTGCTGCTACTAATTGTCATTCTCATTATTTTTATAATTGCAGAATATTTGATGAAACTTTGGTATTAGATTTATTCGAATTGTTTAAGTGTACTTGTGTGACAACAGTGACAATGTTTTTCTGTGGTGGTTCTCTTTTTTGAGCCATCCACCTCACCCGCGCCAGCACCTTCGTCTGCCCGCTGAGCAACGCAGGGTGACTGCAGACCAGATCAGAGAACCTTTTGGCCTTGCCAACCTTCAATCGGCTATTTTCCAACATCGACGAGACTAGCGTATTTTTAGAGCCCACCTGGGTCTTGAACTCAGGAAATTGCACCTTCTCCAGTTCTCTGTCTCAAAGCAACATGAGCTCTCAACATCTAGCAAAGATCTCATCTCCTCTCCAGCAGTGATGGAGACCAAGTAGCTTACAAGAGATACAAAGTGAGACCCAAAGTGGAAGCGCGGTCAGCTACACGCCTCGATGTAAGAAAACCTGCTTTACATTTGTGAAGAAAATGTGGGCCAGGTCAACTGAAGGATCAACAAATGAAACTTGTTTCCCTCTTGGAGGAAGACACTGAAATTTGAGGGACAGAATAAAAGATTATTGAAAGAGCTCCTGCAGAGATGCTACACCGTCTGCCAAGATTCTCTGCAAATTACTGAGCTTCTAAGCGTCCGCTTCCAGCAGTAATGATTCATCCTCATTGATGAAGTGTTCCAGATACTCGTCAAAACCCGAGCATGTGTCAAACAGGAACAATGACCCAAATTTCCAGGTGCAGGCTCTATTGGAATCTGTGGATTTGTAAGTTGATTCCAAACATGCAACAATTTTAAAAGACTCCCGGGATCGACCCTGCTGTGTGTGTTCATAGCTTTGTTTTTGGAACAAGCAGTTCTTCCTGTTCATGTGGGATGTCAGCAGCTGGTACAGGAATGAAGGAATGGGAGAGACATATTTGGATCGGTGTAACCAACACCTGGCAAATATGGTAATGGCAGTTGAGGAGTGTTCTTTAACAGCAGATGGCAGACAAAACATGTAATGGCAAATCAACACGGAAAGAAAATCAACCAGCACTTACTTTTGACTTTTTTAATAAAGAAAGAAAGCTGAACAGCTGGATTGTGGTGTCTGAATCTTGCGAAAATGCAGAACGATTCCTTCAAGTAATTTAGAATGATTAAAAAAAAAGATAGGTGTTCACAGAAAGGGAAGATAGGTGTTTACAGTGTTGGCACCTGAACAGATGGGTTCACAGACAGGAAGTCAGATAAAGATACTGTACATATTGAATTAGAAAGAAAAAACAACTGCATCGTATGATAGGGAGTGCCCCTAGGCCCGTTCTGCAGTCCCCACTGTATGATAGGAATTGTGAAACCTCCATCCATCTGTCAATTTTCTATACCGTGTATCTTGTTACAAGGCCATGGGGAGTTGGATCCTCTCCTTGCTGAATTTGGTTTAAAGGAACAGTACATCCTGGACTGGTCCCCAATCATTCACAGTACACATGCAGAGAACCTCAAGCAATCACACACATTCAAACAGTCACTGAGTGGGAACTGTAGCCAAGCTGCCTGAATGGAAGTCATGCGAGTGAACCTCTACACCGTCGGTGACATGAATGCCGAAACTTTTTGTCAGGAAAATGCTAACAATCCGACTTGCATGTCAAAGCAAATAGTTGATGGTTTGTTGAACAAGTAAATATGGACCACACACACACAGCACACCAGGATTTGGATGTTTACACCAACTTGCCTTTTAATCTATTTCTCTTGTGTTGCACTGAAATTAAGGAACAACAAGGGAACATGACCAAAACTCTTCAAGGGGGAAACAAGGGGGAAATTGGCCCTGTATCTGTTATTTTTCGGCAGCCTAAGGGATTGGACAGGATTGGTCCTCCTTGAAACCTCTGTTGTCCAGATTGGGGAGTGAGTGAAACAAGAGGGCAACCAGTGAGCTTGTTCTGTAGACGGATCATCGGCTGAGGGTGACAGGAGGCGGAGCAGATGGACAGAAGCAGGCGGAGGTCAACCATGTAGGTGGGACTGCTCGGGAGGTCTACAGAAAGGCTAGACGGAGCCACAGAACCGCTTAGGAGGTCCGTCAAGAAGCCAGCCAAGGTGCTACTGTAAATGAGGAGGCCCATTAGAGTAGCAGTCCGTGATGGTAATGTGTAAATTGGTTTGAGGTAAGAAGAGACCAGAAGATTCAGCCAGGTGCAGTCAAAGAAGAGTGGAGGGAAAGAGTGGATGCATGCATATGGGTGAAGGGAGCCTTTGATGAGGTTCAAAATGCATACTCAACACAAAATACCTTTCCATACTCTTAAACCTAACCAAGGATCATCTGAATAACACAATAAAGTTTCAGCTTCTCCTTGTTACACGATTTACACCTGTAAGATTGGTCGGGTTGGTGTGGATTACGCTTAAATGAAGGTTCAGAACCTGCCAAACACATACCGGACTGATGACTGTGATACGCGAGTGAGTGCGTCTACCCTCAGCACACTGCTCCTCATTGATGAAGACTGGGAAGATTTTCCTCAGACGAGGCATGCACCAAGCCAGGCGGTCTTGAGTTTGACAATTTTCATCTGTGTGGCAGACATTGAGAACGTGAGAAGGACGAGAGCATTATTATGCTTCTTTCATTCCCGAGTTGGCATTCTCCAATAAGTAGCAAAGGTGGTCTGGAACGTAGCAACGTCGCTGCCAATGTCAGAGCCCACTCTTCTTTTGCCAACAATGTACAGTCGCGCGTCTGGCCACTGGAATGGTGAAAAGAACCATTGTACCGAACCATTGACTTAGTCCTGTTCGTTCTATAGTAGTTTGTTCAGGAGGTGGAACATGGTCAAGAATTATTTTTTTATACGAGGATAACATTTGAACTCTGTGTGAAGGCATTCATTGAAATATGTGGTCATTCCAGTTCTTCTGGCTAAGTCAGGGGTGTCAGACTCATTTTTGTCGCGGGCCACGTTGTAGTTACAGTTTCCCAAGGACGACCGTTATGAATTTTGGGAAAGCATATACATGTTTAATCACCTCCACATACACAGTGCACAACAAATTGATGGATAACTAATTTTAAAATCAGAAGTCAGGAATCGTGACAGTTATTGAGGATTACAGATGACAATTTGAAATTTTGGTTCAGACTTTAGCAAGCACCTTGGAACTTGACATGCTTGATTTGCTGTTGCGGGCCACATAAAATGATGTGGCCGGCCAGATCTGGCCCCCGGGCCTTGACTTTGACACCTGTGGAATAAGTGATAATCACAGCAACTTATTGTACTTTGATACATTATAAGACCCTGTAACTTCATTGTCAAAAATGTTGATCATTCGCTGATTCACAGCGTTATTAGATTTTTCTCTTTTAAATATTTTATCGGAAATAGATTTTTCTCTTTTAAATATTTTATCGGAAATATTGCAATCATTAATTTGCCAACTGCCTAGAAGGACTCTTAACATTTTAGTAACTACTGATAATATTCCCTGCCGTACAATGCAATAAAGAATGGACAGTATATATATATATATATATATATATATATATATATATATATATATATATATATATTCATGTGACATAAATCGGATGGGGCGGCCCGGTGAACGAGTGGTTAGCACATCGACCTCACAGTGCAGAGGTCGTGGGTTAATCTTTCCTGTGTGTGAGTTTGCACGTTCTCCCCGTGCCTGTGTGGGTTTTCTCCGGATCCTCCGGTTTCCTCCCACATTACAAAAACACGCATGGCAGGCTGATTGAACACTACAAATTGTCTGTAGGTGTGAGTGTGAACGTGGATGGTTGTTTGTCTCTGTGTGCCCTGCGATTGGCTGGCAACCGATTCAGGGTGTCCCCCGCCTACTGCCTGAAGATAACTGGTATTGGTTCGAGCACGCCCGTGCCCCTCATGGGGATAAATGGATTAGAAAATGTATGGACAAATGGGATGAAATTATACAACCAGTTTGTTCATAGCATACAAACAATACAACAGATCACAAATTCACAAACATTTTACTAAAATAATACTGTACATTTTATAATCAGTTTCATTAGGATCCGAGATCAGGTGGTGCAAAGGCTTTTTAAAATACTTTCTTTGTGAAACTGAAACTTGGGATGCTTAGGGTGGATGTACACTAACATAAAAATATATAATATTAATAACACGCACGCACACACGCACACACACACTTTTTTTATTTTTTTTCCCCCATTTCTCCCGATACCCCCAGCAATCGGCTTGCGACCAATCCGCGGATTACCGGTCGGTCACCATTGACTGGTTGGGCACCCGTGTCATAAATCATACATGGTACAAAACAGTTACAGTGTATATGTAAAAAGTTGGTTTTCAGCGGCCACGCATGCAAGGGGTGGAATAAAGTTTTTGCGAGAGAAACAAAATATGCAGACGACTTTGATCAAGAGATAAAAATGCAGTGACTGAAATATGTTGGAAACCTGCCTCACTTTTCCCTTCCAAGGAAATCTTATTTTGACGGCCGCATGCCAAAAAGCAACATTTTCCACTCTGCATTTTGAAGGTTTCTTGCAAGAGTAATTTAAATGGTACGCTCTGGATTGTCGACTTTCCACACATCCTGGTGAAAGAGCACCTCAAACAAATTCAATTTGAGGATCTCATATGCAACTTTTTTTCCCCCCAACTTCCTTTAATTGACAGCCGACACGAGAAGCAACAAACCTTACTGCTGTCACAAGCCGTATGGGTCAAACACATACACGATTTTCATTGCAATGGCACCGAGAAATGAGTCTATTTAATCATGTGTTTTTTTTTTGTTTATTTTTTTTTTACAAATTAGTTTAAAAGATGACACTGAAAAGATTATAGATGGAAATGAAGTCATAATTTTATCAACTAAATGTAAAAACTCCCGCTTCAACACAAAGAAAGCAGTCAAGCAGCTCCTGTCACACCAAAGTGTAACTTAAGAACTCCTTAATCGTAGTCCTTAGCACAACAAAAGTGTACATTTATACTTGTGATATTCCGAGTTTTTACCATGAAACGTCACTTAGTGTTTTTTTTTAAAATTGCCTTTTGTTATTTTACGGCTATACTCATGAATTCATAGCTTGTAAACGTACACTTTTCTTTTGTCTCTATTTGCATCAAATTATTCTAAATAAAATATTTACGATGATGATAGATTTATACTTGAAAAATGTAACTCCTTCAAAAATTGCAGTTTTCGTTTCGTAACTTTTAGCTCACAATGCGAACATTTTCCATCATTGTCGGGTTTTCTTATGTTGATCAAACTACAACTTTGATGACGTGAAATGACAACTTTTTCATGATACATGCCACATTTGTTTTGTATTTGGTCACATGATGTTTTTTTTAAACCCTTTTGAGCATTCTTGTACCATAAAAGGTCTTTCGATAATCCTCAAATATATTTTTATGACACGGAGATATGTAGTGTTTGGCCGGAATGGGCCTGAGAATGATAGGAAGCCTCCTAAAAGATTGGAAATAATGACTTGGGAAGATCTAAGTGCCAGGACCATTTTCTCCCATTTGGCAAAAATGTTATCTCCCAATCTTTCACAGAGATATGGGAAAACACTCCTATCTCTCTCTTTTTTCTCAATAGAGGTGACTTAACTGATGACCCTGGTCATTATAGAAACGAGCAGTGAGGGCATCAGGGAACATGCACACACACACACGTACACACACACACACACACACACACACACACACACACACACACACACACACACACACACAGACACACACGCGCACACACACACACACACACACACACACGGGATTAAGATGAAGAGATAACGTGAAGAGTCACTGAGGGTTCTCACTGTCCTCACTGACATATTTGGAATGATCCCCAGCGAGACGATGAGATGACTTGCTCAACGTGCTCGCCTTGTCACACAGATAAGTTGACTTCACGGCGAAGTGGACAGATTATAAATCACGGCAACATCATCCCACGCAAGTCATTCACCCTTGGCTTCAATTGACCAACTTGGAAATTCACTGACAATAAAACATAGTCAATATAAAAATGGAATGGGGTCGATTGAGAATTATACTCAACTGAAAGACATGACCCAAATAAAAATTTACATTTCCTTCTTCACTACACAGGGTGCCCAGAGACTCTCTTTAAAAATGACGGATATCAAGATTCTCTCCTAAATGTGGGGCATGGCCAGAGAAGTGGCCGCAGATTGACAAGGGGTGGCCTTGGCCACCTCTGGCCAACCTGTAGCTCCGCCCCTGGGAAGAGAGGTCATAACAAAGAAGAAAAAAAGTGCTTTATCTCTTCATTTCCCCTTGTTCTGATAATGTGATAATTTCTGTAGGTACCAAAAGTGGGTTTCTTATGTTAACTGGGTGAGGTTAGGTTAGCTTGGTTTAACCATTGTAGAAGAAGGATGGATGGATGCGTCGATGGAATAGAGATGGTCAAAGCTACAGCCTAAATATGTAATAATGGAGTTGAGCAGTTTAAAAACAAGACAAACAAAAAACAAAATAAACAGTTAATGAAATTTAGGAAATTAACACCCTGCCATAGAACGTCGAGGAACCCCATTTTCCTGTGTTGTAAAGTGATGTAAAGTGATGCCAAATGTATCTGTACATTTACACACAAGCACCAAGTGTGTGAATTCTAGCACAGCGGTAGCACATTTCAGCCAAAAATGCTGACGACAACCATCATCTGCGACATTCCATTGGAGATGTGCTGCTATAGCTTCGGTTTCTAAGAGAGTGCATTGGTGTGTGTGTGTGTGTGTGTGTGTGTGTGTGTGTGTGTGTGTGTGTGTGTGTGTTTGGATGCACCGCACCGTGTTTGAGGAAGTCTCCCATTGCTCACAAGATTTTACTGGAAGCCCCCCCCCCCCACAACACACTCACACACGCACACAACTCCCAATTTGCTGCCGCCTTTCTCCTCTCTGTCTCTATGCATTGGCTTCCATGACGGTGATGTGTTCAAAGACCTTTTAGAAAAGGCGAGCTGAAGCCATTTGGAAGGCCTGTTATGATGAGCGCAGAAGGAGAAGAAACAGGGTGCTGGAATTGTAAATGAGTGTGACCTCTGATGTCTGTGAAAGAAAAAAAAGGGGCAAACGGGTGACAAATCCTCACAGAGTGAAAGCAAACAGTTGCTAGCACATCTCCACGGCGCGGCACGCTGTGACAGGCATCAATGGCCTCTGCGCTTTCTGACTGTGTGGTGTTAAAGTCCTCCGACAGCATTTCATCACGTTTCAACGAGCATGCGTGTGTGTGTGTGTGTGTGTGTGTGTGTGAGACGCTCATGAAACGAGCCAAGAGTCAAGAATTGGAAGGTTCCTTGGACATAGGGCCTAGATGCTCAGTACGATGTGAGCGAAGTGACATCCAAATTCATTTGAATACTTGAATCATGCATCCGTTCATCAAATATCAATCGCATACACAGATTCATTTTGCCAAGCTGAGGCTAACATAAATAACATGTTGCTGAAAGCACAAGGGCTAATCACGAGCATGGAAAAGACCCGGTGACCTCAAAAGATAAGTAGCTTCACTTTATTGTTGTTTTATTACACTCACACTTACATCAACTTCTTTTTATCGTTGCACATTCACATTTTTGGCATGTGTAAAAAAGCATGTGCAAAAGCTAAGCACACTTAAATAAATAAAGGTGTGTGTCTGAATAAAAAGGCATTAATCCCTACATCTTCTTGTGTGGTTTGCATTCTTTTTTTGGGGGGGTGAGGAAGACAAAACGGAATCACACACACACACACACACACACACACACACACACACACACACACACACACACACACACACACACACACACACACACACACACCAACAATTGCAGAGTCCCTCCTTTGAAAGCATGCTAAACCTCTCGGCTCAACAATACAGACTGGACCTCATCTTAAAGCCCTCATCCAATCCGAGGGCAAGAAAGTGAAGAGTGGAAGTGATTGGACGAGACAGCCATTGTTGATTGATTACCATGAAAGAAACTTTTGTTAGTTCTTCACTGTGCCTGTATAAAGAGGAAATGCTTGAGCAGCCTTAAAATGGGTCACCACCCATACAAAAAAAAAACAAAAAAAAGATGAGAGAGTGAGGCGTGTGACAAGACAATCGCACCACCTCACGGGACGGGACACTAAGGTCCAGAGATTATTAGCCGTGAGTAGTATTGATTAGTTGTGGTTCAAAGGTTAACAGAGCATTCTGAAAACCAACTTGCGGGAATATGAAGATGGAAGCAAAACGATGGGTGGGACGGTGTAGGGTGGGAGGGTGGAGGTTCATGTGTAATTTGGCTTAATTTATATCATGCAGGGCGGCCCGGTAGCCCAGTGGTTAGCACGTTGGCTTCACAGTGCAGAGGTACCGGGTTCGATTCCAGCTCCGGCCTCCCTGTGTGGAGTTTGCATGTTCTCCCCGGGCCTGCGTGGGTTTTCTCCGGGTGCTCCGGTTTCCTCCCACATTCCAAAAACATGCGTGGCAGGCTGATTGAACACTCTAAATTGTCCCTAGGTGTGAGTGTGAGTGCGAATGGTTGTTCGTTTCTGTGTGCCCTGCGGTTGGCTGGCAACCGATTCAGGGTGTCCCCCGCCTACTGCCCGAAGACAGCTGGGATAGGCTCCAGCACCCCCCGCGACCCTAGTGAGGATCAAGCGGCTCGGAAGATGAATGAATGAATGAATGAATTATATCATGCAAAGCTTCATATGCTATATGAGAGCGATGCTTTCATGAAGAGTGACGACATGCTCGGGGGGTGGGGTGGGGGGGTGACTTCAACGTATCGTCTTGCCACGGCGCAGCAGGTTCGATTCCCAACAGGGGTCCGGGGGCGGGGGGGTATTCAGAACACTCCAATAAATCAACAAATGGATCTGGACATGGCAGGAGGAGCTTGTTCAAGAAAAATACATGCAAATGATCCATTCTGGAATGCCATACTTCTGCAAATAGAAGAATAAGGTTTATTTACTCAACTGCAGTCAGGGGAGGCTTTTGAACAGCACATGTTTGGAATGATATTAAACAAATACAGTTACAAATTGAGAAGTAGTGACAAAATGAGGCAGACTGGATGGAACATAAACATTGATGCACACAACATTGTGTGTGGAGTGACCACATAGTACAAGTCCCAAAAGTTAAAGTGTCAAGAATAGTGTCTATCAACAGAGGTCATTGCAGTTTTGGGGGAAAAAGGGAGGTGTTTATTTGTCTTGAATGAAATATGTTGCTTAACTGGGTGCTTGTTGTGTATTCAAGGGATGGCCACAATTTTGAGTTAAATATGTTGAAGATATGAGAAAATACATGACTGGAATGACTTTCTCACGTTTTGGTGTGTTGCACTGCAGTTTATTAAATTCAAGGGACAGTCTGTTTTCTTTTGGAGTCACTTGAGCTCCTGCGCAACAAGCAAAGAACAACATGAACACCCGATCTTGTGCTCACATCAGTTCATCGCATCCACACTCCAACTGTTAGCCCACAGAGCTTCCACTTGGTCTTTTTTATCGATTCTGGCACATTACAACAGAATCATTTCATTTCAGTTGCAGCAGTAGCATGACCCAAATGGCAGATTCACAATATGCCTCCTTCATCATTTACCACATAAAGAAGCATTTGCAAGACAGTGGACCTATGATTCACAGTGACCTTTCCCATCGATTTTCCACCCTAGGTGAAAGCCTTGTGATGATGACAGATGAGATGGTGCAAGAGAATGAGCGAGAGGTGGCGGATCTCATCCTGGTCCATGTTCTATCTAAGATTGCAGGTCACCTGGAGCCATAACGTTAACAAATCCCTTCCGAGATTACACAAGCATTTCCTTCACACAAGTATTCTTCCCCACCAATTCTGTCCACGTGAAAAGCATACACATGATGCAAAAGGCATTCCAAAGCAACAGGTGGCAAGTGAAAGAAGAAAAAAAACATGCCGGCAACGTCACTTGAGCCAAACAGAAGGCAGAAGAAAAAACAAATCACGATGACAGCAATCCTGATGAATTACTGAACATCCAGCCGAACCTCGTGACAAAGTACCTCGAGGGACATAACGAATCTGCACGTTATAACGGTAGTTTATTCGTTTCCAATAAAATGGCCGCCAATTTTGATGTATAATATGGTACGAACATCTATAGATGTAAAAACATGAAGATATGACACCGTATAAACACGTCAATTATGAATATGTGTCTACAGTATGAAGAAAACATTCAGTCAGCAAATTCAAAGTGCCTTCTACAGTATAAGGTGTGCCTCACCCTGAAGCCATTTACGATCATCTTATGGGACTTTGCCATGATTTTGTCGTCATTAGGGATGATTGTCAATTTGTTCGGATTTCGAACAAATTGAACAATTGAACTATTTGAACAGCCTTCAGGAACGGATTATGGTGGAAAACCGAGGTATGACTGTATATATAGAAATATATTTATATATTATAGAATTATTATATGGAAATATATATATTTATATATTTCTATATATACAGTCATACCTCGGTTTTCCACCATAATACGTATTTTCCGCAGGTGATATGTTCCAAGCCCCCCACCCCAAATCGATGAATAACCAGTTTTGACATAAGAGGATAGTCAACGTTGTCTGTTCAAATTTTACTGCATCTGTCGGTAACAATAGAGAAGCTTTCAATGTCTCAAAGTTTTTAAAAGTCAAGGCAATTTACAATTCTGGTATTTTAGCATGAATCAAGTCGACACATATAATTTGCTTTTGTTGGCCATATCTGGTCCCCGAGCCTTGAGTTTGACACCAGTCCTGTCGGCAATCATAAACCTGGCAAAAGTCAAAGGAGAGAATATTGCTAGTAAAGTGAAAGGTGAAATAAATGGCAGATAAGAGAGTACAGTGTGAAATTATCCCAAAGACACATGCCAAAAAACGTTCAAATTCTGACAACTGAGTGCTGGAACATATTGGCACTCGCCAAAAACAGCTCTGTTTTCATTTGCATAAGAAATGCTAGTGCATTTAGCTTCGTTAGTGTGTGTGTCTGTGCGAGTGCGTGTGCGCATACGAGAGGCCTTCGTTGCCAGACTCTTGAGCGCTAATGAAGTGAGCAGATTTCTTCTGTGCTCAGGGACATGCTACATTGCGCAAGCCTCTGACAAAGACGTCGGATGACAGCAGGAATGGTGCAGATGCATGACAGGCCTCCTCCGGCAAAGTGGGTGAAAATGTGTGTCATGAGTGGCCTTATTGAGGACCGTGTTTCAAAACAAGAAATACAAACGGGGATATCTTGTGAAGGGGTTTGTTCTCACTCTTGTTTCAGAGGAGGGGTTAGCTGCAGGATCAGGGTCAGGAGGGCTGTTCCGAACGCCAGTGGGAACCTCCTCCTGTGTTGCCATTGGCTCGGCAGGGTGTGAGTGAGTCCTGGGGAGGCCAGTGAGAAGGTGGATGGACTGCAAGGCTGCTTGGGGTGGGGGTAGGCCGCCTGAGGACCTTAAAGCCTGGGGACTCCTCGTTAGAAGCACAGAGTGATACAGAGAGAGCGGAGAGCAGGGTGACAGTTTCACAGGAGAACTTATAAGCTGTGTGTGCTCACCCTTCCTTGACTTGTCAATTGAGGCTGCATACACACACACACAGACACAAATACACACACTGCTACACGTGCACGCACACACTGACCGAGAGGTGCATCTGTGTGCTTGTAAGGCTGACTCTCCAGCAGCGGAGCAGGAATTAAAACTTTTTGGATTACAACGGGTGCACTTGATTTACTTTTTGGACATCTTGGATACAATCTACCTGAGTTGCTGATCTGAGCTCAGAAAAAAAAGGTATGGCAGAGGGACAAAAGAGCTCCAGGTGGGCATTAACCCAGCGCTCCTTCCACATGCCACTGGGCCTGTGGCTCCTTTCGCTCCTCCACCTGTTCCTTGGCGTGTCGGCCGCAGACGAGTACGACTACTACAGCTGGCAGTCGGACAACTTCCACAACGGCCGCTTCTACACCAAACAGCCCCAGTGCGTGGACATTCCGGCCGACCTGCGGCTGTGCCACAACGTAGGGTACAAGAAGATGAGGCTGCCCAACCTGTTGGACCACGAGACCATGCCTGAGGTGAAGCAGCAGGCGGGCAGCTGGGTGCCACTGCTGGCCAAGCGTTGCCACGCCGACACCCAGGTCTTCCTGTGCTCGCTGTTTGCCCCCGTGTGCCTGGACCGGCCCATCTACCCCTGCCGATCGCTGTGCGAGGCCGTTAGGGACAGCTGCGCACCCGTCATGGAGACCTACGGATTCCCCTGGCCGGAGATGCTGACGTGCGATAAGTTCCCCATTGACAACGATTTGTGCATCCCCATGCAGTTCACCGCCAACCATGCCACCCAGCCGCCAGGTACGCAAACGCCAAAAGTCCAATGCGCACACTTATGCGTTGACTCGCAAAAGTTAGAAGGGAGGAAAAAGTGTGCAGCGTTCATCTCAAGCAGATTGAAGAATTTGTTTTTTTTCAGCCGTCACCAGGTAAGACGGCATAAACAGACGTTGAAAATTGACTGCAGACCTCAGCATTAGGAAGCAGATTTTCCAAAATAAGAATTAAAGCACGGTTAAAAAAAACGTTACACTTACATCTACAGGTTGGTTACACATTTTGGCAGTGAGTCAAAGTTGGTGTTTTCACGAACTTTGCTGCTTCACTCTTCATCTTTGTGATTGTCATTGCTTCTAAAATTTTGCCGTGAAGCCATTTTTATTTATTTACGCTAAATTACAGAAAGTCATCATTTGGTCCAGACGCTGAGGAACCTGCACAAACTTTCTTTTCAAACAATCGCTCATCGAATATAAAAATATGTATTCTTGCTGTTCAGTCCACAGAAAGGTTTAAAAGCAGTGATAAATAAATATATAAAATACTGTTCAAATAGCAGAGGAAGAAAAGTGAGTGAAATTTGGAGTCACTATCACAAACTCACTTCAGTAATTGTTTGCCCTGCGAAGATATTTTCTTTGTGGACAGTTAGAGCACGAGCTATGTAGGAAACATTATTTTTTAGCAATTGTGGATTTTTCACTCAACATGTGGCAACGGTTCCAACTACACTTCAGTAAATGTTGACTTTGTGCCATGAAAAACTATGCTGTCCCCCCCCCCCCCCAAGGTTTTGTAGAGTTGAAAATACGGGCTCCAAGTCAAACACAAAACAATTGTAAACATGAGATGCTTGATTATCAAGACTTTTGATTTGGCGCTGATCCAACTTTTGATTGTTTGGCTTTGGATATGGTCACTTTTCTTTTTTCTTCTTTGAGTTTTCATTGTTGACCTTTGCACAAAAAGCTTGCGCGAAAAGAGCTTAGCTCAATGGATCAACTGTAATTTCACTCTCTAGCTCCTATTTTCTTCTTTACAGAGGTAGCGCAAATCAGCTTGCAGTTTGTAAAGCAGGACATTTCTGAAAATGTAAATACTTCTGCTTCCCGGCTCATGCTGATGACAGATGTCATTTGAAGCGGGAGACAATCCAGAGGAGGTCAGTGAGGAAAACGGGAGCAGTGAGAGGTTAGAAGGACAGCGTGCTGACGTCAAAGTGTTAAAGATGCGCTCCCGGCCATCGCTAGGTGCCTCAGGCCGGGGGACTGAGACAGACTGAGACGAGTGGCCGGAGACTGAGAGACTCCAGCTGCCGGATTGTTCAGTGAGTTAAGACGAATGGACTGTTGTGTTCAACAGCTTCACTGAAAAGGCTACGCAGCTTTATCAGTAGTCGTCCATCAAGAGACAATCCATCCATCAAGCCAGCAGGTGAGGAGACGGAGAGAATGTCCCCGTCGCTCACAGGATGCCCCGATTTGTCAATCTATGGTGGAAGACACAGAGGCTCTGTTCACACTTGTATTTTGCATTCTCTAGTCTAAAGCGCTTGATGTACTGGCGATAAACTTGGTTGGTTTCCTCATATTTTGGCAATTTTTAACATTTGCCAGTTGGATCTGATCAAAGTTGGATTGCTTACTTCAAGAATGGTTTGGGTAAACTTTTTACGATGACCATACCATCCTGTGCTTTTTTTTTTTCCTCATTGTGGTTTAGCTAGCTCACGCTAGCTACTGACACAATGACGCGGCGATCAGTGACCAACAGTGGGTCACTTTAGCCCTTTGGTGTCGTGTTCCTTAGGACAATGGTGTACCAGGACCAGTCTCATCCATTTTCGTACGGGCTTTTATGTACGGGCTTGTATCGTTAGATGAAATCGGTTTTCAGGTACCTTTCCAACAGTGACATCCTGAAAACTGGCCAATCACAGTGGAGCATGATACAAAGCTCTGATAGTTGAATTCAGTGCTAATACATCGTTGGATTTTAATATTTGGGGTGTATTTTTTGCGTTTTTAAACAATAGCTGGAAAAAAAGTGATGTGGAAGTGTTCCAAGTTTCTGTCCTGCATTTACGGTTGTCCGCCTAGTCATTTGAATTTGTCAAAAATCACCAGACAGACGGTAAGCGATCTGAATCTTAAGTCCAGTTTATCCATGAAATAATTAGATTTAAATTAAAATAAATTAAAGCTCGGTAAAAATGCTAACGTCTAGCTCTGAACGTGAAACCTATTTGACTTCATTATTTAAAACATTTTTGATTACAGTGGTTCGGCCCTCACCGATTTTCAAATGAGCTTTTTTTTCCTCAATTTTGTAGTTCTGTTTTTTTGTGTAACACATTGAATGTTTGGAAGTGAGGTTTCTTTCAGAAGAAGAAGAATTTAGGGTCTATCTATCTGTATTATTATGTTTTTAATTATTGCATGCCTCAACACTCGACAGTTTACTTTGAAATTAGTGAAAGATTATTTTTTTAATGGAAAACATTTATATAGACTCCTTGAAAGAGGTAATACATCTAACACAGAAAAACCTTTGAGAGAGAGGAAACTAAACATACAATGGAGTGTGTGCTACTTGGGCAGCCTGTTGACAATAGTGATGAGGGCTGAGAGGGGGAGTGAAGGAGCTGATGGGAGTCTGTCAACAGTGGAGAGTTGGGGAGTCGAGACCCCCAGGGCCCCCTCTCTTTGTTTCAGTCTACTGTGCCTTAGTCAGGGCCTGGCAGTCAGCAGGCCAATTAGCAAGGAGGGCCAATTACTGCGCTACCAGTAATTAGTCGACAAGACGGGACAACGGAAGGCAGGACAGAATGGGAATGAGTGTGATTGTCCCGACCAAGAGCCTGAGCGCAAAAGAGACGTGGAGGAGGAAGCGGATGAGAAAGAAAAGATGCTTTAACTAAGGATTCACTCATGGCAACTGCTTCATTGTTGTCTTTCCATGAATTGAATTCAAGTGCCTATTAGCATCTCTTATCTGCTTTATGCTAAATTAGTTTGCCTCCATTATGTGTATTCTATTTAATCAAATAAAAGGCTCTGTTGAAAGTACGAGACTTTCATCAAGCTGTAAAATTAGCTTTTTACGCTACGCTCAGAGATTCGGCAAATGAGAGCCAGGAACATCAAAACGTCATTTTTAGGCCTGTCAATCAAATGTCTGTGACTTATCTTGGCTTTTAATCAAAAGTGTTCACAGCCAAGGGACAGCAATAGCACATAATAACAGTGGGAAAAGATTCTGCGGTGAATTTATGCAGAGCTGACTTATTCCATTAGGGAAAATGGCCACGCTGTTTTTATAGGATGGGACTCAAGTATGTGACATGATGCGGTTCTTGGAAACCATTCTTATAACACAGAGGAACATTCTTCTGCCACTTTTCCCAAAAACAAAACAAGCGAGGACTCCTACTTGAATAACAATCAGAGGTGCTCCATTGCTGGGAGGAGGCAGTGCAAATATGTGCAAAGATCATATCACCCCAAAAATTGGCTTGTATGTTTAAACAACTACAGTACATGCTGTTGCAATGTAACGATTAGAGGTGTGTGTGTGTGTTTGAATCAGAGGGAACCCATATCACTTTCTGCCCGAAGGCTCATGGCCTGACATTTTGAAAAGAAACACAAATTCTTAGATGAGCATGTGAGACCATCCCCAGGACACACACACGTCACACACACAATAGGAGCTCATCCAAGAATTTTTCTCACCAAATTGTCCACTGGAAGAAAACTAAAATATGATGTCTGGGAGGGCAGTGCCGCACGCATGCACGCACACGCACACCCACACACACACACACACACACGGTCACGCACACACACACACACACGCACACACACACACACACACACACACACACACACACACACACATACAGTTCAGTAACCTTGGTCCATCATTAAGTCATATCATAGTCTCACCAGGCACTTCATTACGTACACTTCCAAAATCTAATGGGATCCAATACAAGACAAACATTCTGTCTTCACAAGACAATAATGCTCACTTCTGACTGACCGTTAAAGAGTTACCGAAATGATGTTACTCTGTTTTGGTATATAACTTTACACACAAGGAGTATAAAACAACGATCGTAAGTACTTCCTCAGAACCACGTCCTAGAGTTCTTCTTCCTTCCTCGAAGAGTCTCTTTGTGGTTCAAACAGTGCTACTGCCCTTGTGGTATGCCACAGCAAGTCAAATTCAGCACTACTGTGTCATGTCAATATTTAACTGAAAAAAAACACAAATGCGGTCTGACAGGCATTCATTAACCGATGCGTTTATTATTGTGGTTACATTGGTGGAACAGCTGCAGGCATTTTAGGGCTACATAGTTCAAATCTAAGAGGTCTTATGACCACAATAGCACAGGGAGCTATTGGCTCAATATGTTATAATGTTTAAAAAAATTGTGATGAATTCAATGTGCTCTGCACTGGAGAGCACATTGTGAAAGTGTATCCAATAAAATGTTAATTGAAATGTTCAAAGTGTGGTTCGACATCAGCTTTGCAACAGGTAATGTCGGGGGGTGGACTTGAATGGGAAAAAAACAACACAAACAAACAAACAAAAAACGGCCCTGACATCTTGACTTCGACTTAACTCACCGGACCGCATGACTACATGCCACTGATATTGGTTGGTTCAGTTTGCTGTATCGCAAATCTAACAGTGGGCTGCACCCTCTCATTGCACGCTGGTCTCCTGAGGTAAATAAAATGGAGTAAAATAATCATTAAAATAGCACAACATCGACACCAAAAGTTGCCGGCCCTCTGCGCATCTGCCTTTCAAGCCATATGGCCAATTCAGCCAGTAGTACTGTCTCAGTTCTGCTTCAGAGCAGACATAACATAAAGGCTCCCGTACATTCTAATGACACATCGTCGAACCTACAAAGTGTCAAAGATATTGTCTGTCCTGTCAGTGATGTGGCGAGTATAAATTACAACCATGCTCGAGCGAGACCGTCAGCTCGCCGGCAGCACAATGGACGCTACTCATGTGGCCTCGGCCGCTCCGCTTTGAAAGGGAAAATGTGATCCGAGGCGCGATCCATGAAAAAAATACCTTTTGAACATGTATTTTCTCTCCGTGTATAGAATTCCTGCAGATGCAAGAAGTGTGGTGCATTTTAGAGGATGCCGGGGGGGGGGGGGGGCGCTTGAATTGGCATTCGTTCCTACCGACTGCTGTCAGGCTGCTGAATAAAAAAATAATACTAATAATAACAATAATAATTAAATGATGTGAAAACAATTGTAAATAGCACTACGACTTATCCATATTTGTATTTATATTGAACTTAATTGAACGTGTTTGTTTTTTTTGTTCATTTCTTTCTACCCACAATCTTGCTGCTGTATTGTCCCCAGTGGGACAATATCAATATCTTAACACCCCCCGCCCCCATTCCCCCAATTCTGTCTGTTTGCATGCTACATTTAAACAGATGTTAGACCTTCCAATTGGGTTACATCCCCGGCACAGCTCCGTTTTTATGTCTCAAGGTCTGAAGTACAGTATTGCTGCTCATAACGTGAGGAGTCCCAATGAGGTAGTGAGCCACACACATTTTCAATGGAACAGAAGAGATCATGTGAGGCTGCAGGCTCAAGGGGATGAGGTAGAAAGACATGTCGAGGGATCCTATGACAACATTGTGAGATCTGCTCGTCTTTTGTTTGGGCATCGCTAAGGAAGGTCAGTTGAAGTGCATATTAGATACGATTTCTGTAGTGTTTTTTTTTTTTTTTTATGAAAAGAAAAGGTTTGGATGAAGCAGAAGAAGATGAGGCGAATTTACGACTTCAGACAAGTCCTCGTGATAGTAGATAGTGCTTGCTATTGGTTGTTGTAGCGTCAGTAGACCCTTTCAGTTTATTTGGTTTAGGCAGTATATTAAAATGTGACTGTGTACTACATGATTGTATGTGTTGGGATACCGTCTTTTTACTGAGAGTACACCCATTTCTGACTTCCACAAATTGAAAAACAAACAGACTTTGTTTCATCAATATTTTCTTGGAAAATTAGCATCCTAAATGTCCCAGACAATGGAAATTTGTTCTCTGCAGTCTACTGGTTCTCCCCAGAACTGCCATGTTCTCCACACGCTTGTGTGGGTTTTCTCTGGCCAATCCGGTTTCGTCCTACATTCCAAAAAAAAAACACGCATCTAAGCTTCTACAAAGATTTGAAATAGTCACGTGAACGTGAGCATGAATCTTTGATTGTCCTTGCATGCCGCTTTTGATGCCCTACTTCCAGGATGCATCTTGGTAGGGGATTTGACAAACTGACTGTTTTGATATGTTAGTACAGGGAACATTTGGAATCACAAACGAGGAAGTGTTTATTTATTTTACAAATTTATTTTGAATGATTGTCTTCATATTGCGCTTCACTGAAAAATGTTTCCTTGATTTACTATGATAACGGCTGATTTGTTTATTTACTCAACTGCAGATGGTGCAGGCAATCTGTATATTTGGGTGTCGCGGTTATTTGTAATAAAGCATGGAATGCTCATTCCAAATTCCATCTCCCCGTAGAGCTCTTTGTCGGGAAATCACTTACGACATGTGGTATGACGCCACAATTCAATGCAACCGAGAGACTTCTCCTGTTTTACAAGTTCAAATAGGTTCAGCAGTTCCAGTAACTCCTTAATGTCCAAGCGTGAATGATCGTGTCTATGATTTGAAGTCATCAAAGTTAATACCTGTTTTTGTCTTTGGGGGTGGGGGGGCAAAAAGGAGGCATCTGTTTGAGTGAGGTATTTATTTGTCTAAAATGAATGGCCAACTGTGGTACGGCATCTGTTAGAGCTTGCGCTTCGGTAATGGTGAGTATCTAACCATGCCTCTCATCTGATTCTCAGCATACAACAAAAATAAACACATTCCATCGCGATGGATGGGAATGGCGATGCGCACCGCAAGTCAAGGTTGTCCAAAACGAATGACAAACTGCATCGAACGGATGGAACGGGCACACAAATCACTGGCACGCACATCATTGGACAGCACATGTGACATGATGCCTCAGACAGACGCCACATTGCAGGCATCCAAACGTTGCTTTTCGATCCAAAACTCTTGAACTGTCACAAGCGGGCCTCCTGCCAACGCGCCAACCTCAAGGGAACTCAGCTGACTTACTGCAGAGCCAGAATAAGATATACTGTAACTGCTTCATTCTAAACAGACGCAGCTCGACTTACTTGCGCACGTGTGCGCGTGCATGCGTGCTGCCTCGTGGGAATGGTTAGCGCATGCAAAAATCTTTCATATGTATGTATGGCAGCTTCTGCAAAGTTGTCTAATTTATCTCTCTTTTTTATAGTATGGGTGTGATGTCTACAATTGTCTCATACCGTTAACCCTTTCATGCACCCTGTCACCTGATAACATGATCAGCTGTCCAATGTAGTTACCGCTGTACCTGAAAGGGTTAAAATAACATCAAACTAGTCTTCTGAAGATGGCAAAATGGCAAGTGGTGGATTTACACGATTTGGAGAAATAATACGTTTCATTTAAGTAAGTTCCATTCCCACTGGTGGAGGCTCAATTTCAGATGTGATACTGTTTTGCTTGCTAATTAGTTTTTCAGCACAACCGTTATTTTCAAATGTGGACAATTAGAGGGCTGCCCCCCAAATCCCTCATAACAGTGAATCTTCTCTCACAGAAGGGGTGGTGGGAGAAAGTGGCAGTTAGTTGACTCAAGACGCCTTCCAATGTGTTGGTTAGGGGGGCTCACCTCGCCGCGACCCGAGCAGCGAGGCATGCCACACTTTGACCTCTCCCATTATCGGGCCAGACACCGAGGTTTGGGCTGGGTGATAACCTTTGAACTCTGACTTTTAGCCCGAACTGTGCTTGCTTGGTGTGTGTTTACATGTGCGTCTGTAAACGTGTGGCAGGAAGACTCGGAGGTGGAGAAAGGGGAAATATGTGAGATTCTACACTGAGGCAAAAGCAAAAAATAAAAATGGAAAAAAAAGACAGATGCAATCAGACACTTTCTCCTTACCCCTCCCCCACACACGACACCCCTTCATTTCGTTCTCCTGCCATGGTCTCTCAATTAGCCAAAGGCTTTGTGTGAGAGGGCTACAAATAAGTCAGATTTTGAGAAAATTGCCTTGTTTCATGCAAGTCTGTCCGCAAAAGTCGGATTGAAAAACAACTTCCTTCAGGAGATCATAATGGTATTTTCAAATATTTCCTATTTCTAGATTTGTTCGTTCTAGATTTGTTCGTTCATATGTACAAAGTAGTATCTTCTTATTTTGATAATTATACAAATATTTCTCCAACTATTTCTTACTATGAATATGACTTATTTCATTTCTCATCACAATTCTATTTTGAATTATAAAAAACAAACAAAATGAATACATTGTGCAACAAATTAAAAAATGCATCCCAGACTCTTAATTAAAAAAAAACAACAACAATTTTTATTGGTAGTAGAAGTTGTAATAAAACTGCAAATATAAATGTCTCCTCTCCTATATGGGTACTTGATCATACAGTCAATAAAGTCCTCCTCACCCCCTCTCTAAAAAATAACATCTAAAAATATTTGCATGGAGAAGTCAGTAATTGTTGTTTCACAGTATGCACGTTGAGTTTTTCCTCGCCACCAAAATATGCACAGTCCCAAATTGAAGCCCTTTTCTGCAGCGTCATTTCAGAGCAAACATCTTTTCAGTCTGCTGGAGTGTTGTAAGGCTTGTAGTGCAAATCGCTTCTGACAGGGCTGGAGAGGAGGCGTTCCTCCAAAGAGCTGAGGGCCTAATGATTTGTTACAGACGCGGCCTTCAGATTTCAACTATTTTTCACCTTGCGAGCACTTAATGAAATGTGTAATCGTGCTCTCTGGAGTCGTCGTTAATGCGTCGCTTTTCATTCTTTTCCCCGTCAGTGTCCAAAGTGTGTCCCCCGTGTGACAACGAGCTGAAAGCAGACAACATCATGGAGCACTATTGTGCCAGCGACTTTGGTAAGTATAGTAGCACTGCTATTAAAAAAATAAAAATAAAAAGTTGGTGGGGGGGTGTTGCGGGGGTGCATATTTTTGTCTTTTGTTTTGACAAGCATGCGCTCTGAGTGCTGACAAAAAAAAAAGAAGCAGATACTTTATTGGCTCCACTGCTTATAAATTGTCAGTAAAACACTGCAAAATTCAAAAATAATGAGCAAATATTATTCAGCAGCCATAATCATAACATTTGGTAGACACATGGGAGGGCATAAGATGATGGGACTCTCATTTTTTTTTCTTATTATTTTGGGAAGTGGAAATGTGCATGATCATAAATGTAGTTTGTAAAACAAAAATACGGCTCTGAATGGAAGTAATTTTTTTCTTCATACGTGCCAGACACGCTGCGCCATAAACACTACGATAAGATACAATGCACTTTATTAGTCCCACAATGCAGATATTTGCCTCGTTTCAGCAGCAAGAATGGTCGCAGGAAATTCAACAATATATTTTATTCTAATTTAAAGGCTGTATGTGATCTGATTGGTTCGGTTGAGGAAAAAATATTTTCCTCCTCATAAACACAGACACACACAAAATACTATTTTTTTCCCCTCCCGATCACTTTTGCATTCTCGAGAAATTGTTGCAATATTGAGAGATATCTAGAGGCGCTGTTGAGAGCCACATTAAAAAAAAAAAAAAAACATTATTGTTGATGATACATAGCAGCTCTGATACTTGCTGCATCCGCATCTTTGCACTAAACTTAAAAAGGAGCCTCGTCAACGATCAAACTTTTCAAACGGCAATCCGTGGTTAAAATGTGACCGCATCGGGGACGCAAACCGTATTTCCTCAAGGATCTCGTCTCTTTAAATAAGTTCTCCAGTATGTCATTTGGCAACGGCACGCACGACTATAAAATGGTAATGAGAGCCATCGCACTGCAAATCATATTTGCACACATCTAAACAAGCACCGCAAAAGTACGTGCAATGACTCAATCCACTCAAAAAAAAAATGGCTGGCTGATTGATAGGAGGATTACAAATCACTGTCCAACTGAGGATCAGAATGCATGGCCGGCATTCTTTTTGGCCGTTTAACATGAAACATGACCGAGACATTCCTCTGGCTACTCATGTATGCCTCTGGGTGACAAATGAGGCAGAAATTCCACGGGTGTACATAGCGAAATGAAGGCGAAGATGACCGCGATGCTGTTGTGATCGCCGATTGTGGTTTGATCTCGCACATCATCGGTTCATGTTTCCTTTGAAATCATTTCAAGTTTGCTTCACGTTACCGTTTTTCGCATCTGATCTCTTTTCCCGCATTCTTTGCTGGAACATTTAAAAAAAAAACGTCTTTTGTACAGTATTTAGCGGTTACTGCATTATGAACATTACAGTACAGTATTTGTGACATCACAGCATTGATGTTTTCTCCTTTATGTCGACTAAAAAAAAGGATGAGGCCTGATACTAAGGACGCTGGCCAGGTGGCCCGCAGAGCCTCATTTCATTTCATTGTGACAGACAGCAAGCAGCCATGTTAACCCCCTGAATGTATTCTTTCATACAGAAGCCGCCGGAGACACTCAGACTTGTAGTCACACAAACGATAGAAGTCAGACGGCACATATGAGGCCGACGCAGCGCACATTCCACCTTGTAACAAACGCTATCTCCTCACATGCGGCGCGCACATATCAGGAGATGTTTATGGAACAGTAGACAGTCAGACGAGGAGTGAAATGGTCGTCTTCCAAGCAGCCCAAGCCGATGCTTCTCAAAGACCCCCGTGCCTCCGCTTCTGCCCCCCGTCCGTGATTAATTTCAGCTGTCAGAGCGTTCGCCCCGGAGGATTCCTGTCTCGAGATGTTGCCAGCTTCATTTTGGTCTCTCAGAAAGTAGAGCTATGCACTTCTAAACATGAGCCTCAATGGGTGGTAAGGGTCAGGAGTTTATTGGATCGATAGGGTCCAGTCTTCTCGGCCCGACCTCTGCATTCTTCGAGCAAGCGCTGCCATATTTTTGCTGTCAAAAGGCATGACTGCAAGTATAAATCTTCAATAAATCTAGGCGGGATTTGGAAAGATTAGGCCTTAAAAAGGAATTGTACTCTGGAAATATGCAAAGAGACCATATTACACCAGTCCTGAGGGACCTTCACCATCTTGACAGTCAAATACAAATACATCTACTGAAAAGAAGCAAAGTACATTTTATTCTAGGGCCATTTCACCGGCAGTGGCACACTCCCAACGTAAAACTTCCCTTCCTTTGACACAGGCTCTGGAAGCCTTCCCTTCCAATTGGCTTCTCCAGTTCATAGCACATTTACCGACCATTTACCGACATATTTTATTTATTTTTTTATCCTCTAATGAGCGGTATGGAACTAGTTTTCATCATAAGCCAAAGTCGAGTTATGGTTGCCCTCAGAGGATCTGTCCTAACTGCACTTGACATTACATTCTGTTATTTAAACACGGTGCCACCAGTGGATTGCACATGACTTCTCAAACTTTCCTTTGAGCTCCGTAAAGTTAAAGGTAACATGAATACAAATGCAGCCAAGACTTAACCCAAATGGGTCAGGCTTTGCCCTTCAATGTGCAAAAACAGAGTATATGCATGGTTGGGTGCTGATAGAAACTGGCATAAGCATGACATAATTTAGTTGGAGGAAAACATTTACATAACCCTCTTCTACCTTAAATTCCTCATTTCACGGCGCACACTCAGCTGCAGTTTGCAAAATTAATCCCAAAAATGCAGAATACATTGAAATTAGGTAGATCAATTTATATTCTCCAAATAGTGAGTTTTAGCGTGCTTATGAACAAAGTAACACTGGTCTGAGTTAAGCCTATTTTGATTGATATCTTCCGTCCTCGAATGACAACAACACCGGGTGAAACTGTCCAACTTGCAATCACCAAACTGTCATCGCCTTGTTTTCCTTTTCAGTCCTTAAGATGAAAATCAAGGAGGTGAAAAAGGAGAAAGGCGACAAGAAGCTGATCGCGGCCCAGAAGAAGAAGAAAGTGCTGAAACAGGGCGCGTTACGGAAAAAGGACCTGAAGAAGCTGGTTTTGTACGTCAAGAATGGGGCCAACTGCCCGTGCTCGCAGCTCGACACCCTGGGCTCCAACTTCCTCATCATGGGCCGCAAAGTGGACCAGCAACTGCTGCTCATGTCCATCCACAAATGGGACAAGAAGAGCAAAGAGCTCAAGTTTGCCATCAAGTACATGAAGTCCCATCAGTGTCCAACCTACCACACTGTCTTCCAGTGATGCAAATCGCTGTCCCGCCTGCAGAATCCATCACGACTGCACATGCTCATGATTTACTTTTCCATAAACCACCCTTGATTCCACAATCCCCCAAATCGGAGTCCAAAGACACATTTAAGATTAAATGGGAATGGGGTTACTTGTGTGTGTGCGTGTGTGTGTGTGCGTGTGCGTGTTTGTGTATTTGTGTGTGTGTGTATCAAGCAATATAGGAGGCTGTTCTCGTGACAATTTATTAGGATTTTGCACAAAAAGTGATGCACTGTAATTGGTGGAAGACCGATGTAATTTAGATTTCATTTTTATATTCAGGCATTTTGTATGAACAGACCAAGACCGAAACTCTCTAAAAAAGGGCGCGTATGTTTCAACATAGTTCACAACTCAAAAGCTAACGTCAACCGCAACTTTTGAAAACTAACCTGACCAGAACCTCACTAATCGCAACCTCCATCCAAACGCTGACCCGAAACCCAATCACAAAACCGGAACCCAAAATCAATCCTCTGAAACCTCACCCTACCTTACTCAATTTTCGTATGCTAGCGTAGCCTCTAGGACACAGGTGTCAAACTCAAGGCCCAGGGGCCAGATGTGGCCCGCCACATCATTTTAAGTGGCCCGCAAAAGCAAATCAAAGTTGACAACTTCCATGAAACTTGCTAAAAAAAACTTGTGCACCAAAATTTCAAATGTTAACATGTAATACATCAGTGACGTATTGTAAGCATTTTCTTGTTACAAAACCACTCATTTCAGTTACTGAAGCAATAGTTGAATAAAACGTTATTCTTGACTTCTTTATATAGTTTCAGTCATCACGGCCCTCCAAGGGAAACAGTAACAAAATGAGTTTGACACCCCTGCTCTAGGACTTAGCTTAACCCAAAAACTAGCCCTGACCATTGACGCTAGCCATAGCCGCTAATCCGAGTCTCGCTGGGCATCACGGGTTGGATGAAATGTCGTCACTTTCTTCTTGAAAGTATTAAGCGGAACGGCAATAACCCCGACACATAGGTGTGACACTTGAACAAATAAGCATCTTTGACTTTAGATCGCAGGCGATTAACTTGTCATACAGTTCAACTCAGCGGTATCTCTTATTGTAGTAAACATCTTTCACCAGACATAGTGGAGGGGTTTGGTGCCAGAACTTTTTAATGTGGTGCATTGCTGCAGGGGTCTTCATTGACTGAAGTGTTTCTTTTTTTTGTTTGTTTTTTGTGCTCCTTCCTACTAAATCATCATGAGAACATGTCAAGTTGTGTCAATCACTTGTACAATATCTGACAGCATCTTATACAATTAGACATTAGAAATGGAAATAGGAGCCGAGATATTCAGAATACTAGCTGGTATCATGTTTGATTATGTAATGCCTATTGAGAGAATGAGGGAGTTTTTTTTTTCTAATTGCAGAGGAGTGATTTGCTAAATGTGGACTGTGCTGCACAAAGCTAGCGGGAAGAAGGAGCACAGGCAGCCCACATAGATGATTTGAATTATGCGCAAATTAGGTAATTCCCATGCATAGATGATTAGGAAAGCATTTTTCACCACTAGGGATAAAGACGAGGGATGGAGTAAGGTAGCGCCGGGAGACAGATTAACTGGAGAATGCTGCCATCGACGGTTATGTGGCCTGAAAGATGAAAACATCAATCGTTTTGAAATGGAAGAATGAAAAGAAAGTTGCTTAGTTGAAGCCATGTAAAGAGACTCTGGACAGAGCCACCTGTGTCATCTGTACTCATTGTTCTTTTTTTCATTTTGTTTCCTTAAATGTTTCTTTTTATTTTATTTTTTGGTACTTCGGTGTTTCATTTTCCTGTGGTATGATAGCAAAATTCACATTTATACACATAAAACAAACATAGTGCCTAAATTTACTGTTCTTGTCGCAATAAAAGATTAAATTTAACCATGGCAATATTTGTAATCAGTTAGCCTGTCAGTAGTTCTGTTACTGAAATACACCTTTGTTTTGTAAAATGTAAATGAATAAAGTATATTTGAAATTGTGTAAAGAGCATGTATTCTAAAGGTGTGATTTCTTTACATTTCATGGCTGTGTAACCGCAGCTGTGCAAAAAAATAAGATTACATGAAGCTCAGGTGGTAGAAAACAAGGTGTGTGAAATGAAAGGGCAGAAAATTGGCCGGGCTTCCCTCTCTCTCTCTCTCTCTCTCTCTCTCTCTCTCTCACACACACACACACACACACGCACACACACATGCACACACACACACACACACACACACACACACACACACACACACGTCAGCACCTCACATAGGGTGGTTAATAAGGTCCTGATGAGGGAGAAGAACACCCCCCCCCCCTCCACACACACACACACACAAATATCTTCCTCCTCCCTATGAGACTTTAACTCAAACAGATGTTAATTTGATAAAATAAACAAAGTGTAATGTTAGAAAAATACTGTAAAAAAGCTATTTTTCTCTCTCTCTCTCTCTCTCTCTCTCTCTCTCTCTCTCTCTCTCTCTCTCAAACATACACACTTAGGATTTTCCAATGTAACCCAACTCTCATGAAGCCGCTCTGTGGTACGTGGATCTACTTCTGAGTGACATCCACACACACATACCTACTGTAATACATACAGTATGCGCTCGCATAAAGCACACACACACACACACACACACACACACACACACACACATATATATATATATATTGGAGAATGACAGAGCGAAGATTCTGTGGGACTTCCAGATCCAGACTGACAAGATGGTAATCGCGAACCAACCAGATATCGTGATCATAAAGGGCAGAGGAAAGCCGTTGTAGTGGATGTAGCGGTCCCAAGTGATGGAAACATCAGAAAGAAGGAACACGAGAAACTCGAGAAAAACCAAGGGCTCAGAGAGGAGCTGGAGAGAGCCTGGAAGGTAAAGACGTGCCTGTGGTCGTAGGAGCACTCGGGGCAGTGACCCCCAAACTAGATGAGTGGTTGCAACAGATCCCGGGAACAACATTGGACATTTCAGTCCAGAAATGTGCAGTGCTGAGAACAGCAAGGATACTGCGCAGAACCCTCAAGCTTCCTGGCCTCTGGTAGAGGACCGGAGCTGAATGAGGGACGAACACCACCCGAGGGGGGGTGAGACGAGGAATTTTTATTCTCTCTCTCTCTCTCTCTCTCTCTCTCTCTCTCTCTCTCTCTCTCTCTCTCTCTCTCTCTCTCTCTCTCTCTCTCTCTCTCTCTCTCTCTCTCTCTCTCTCTCTCTCTCTCTCTCTCTCTCTCTCTCTCTCTCTCTCTCTCTCTCTCTCTCTCTCTCTCTCTCTCTCTCTCTCTCTCTCTCTCTCTCTCTCTCTCTCTCTCTCTCTCTCTCTCTCTCTCTCTCTCTCTCTCTCTCTCTCTCTCTCTCTCTCTCTCTCTCTCTCTCTCTCTCTCTCTCTCTCTCTCTCTCTCCTCTCTCTCTCTCTCTCTATATATATATATAAACACATGTTACACACAGAAGAAAGAGGGTTTGTCTTGCAGTGTGCAGATAAGCACAGTCGAATAAAGACCTTCTGTCTGGCTGTCATCTGTACAAATTGGCATACATTAATCTTACCTGCCACACCTACAGTAATGTACAGTATATGAAAGTCATACATTGAACTCTTCTATACATCCATGTGCTTATTACTCATTGTTGTAATTCTGCCTTTTGGCGGGGGGGGGGGGGGGGGGGTGCGGAAGGGGGGGGGGGGGTGAAACCTAAGATTCATCTCAAGGAGTCATTCTGAATCTTAAGATTTACTATTACTCTCAATGTTTCCCAAACGTAGCGGAGAACCATTAAAACTGATTTAGACGGCATGCCAACATCGTTTGGGTTCACTGGACCACCTTGTCTGCAGGAGGGGAAAGAAGTCTAGTGTGGAGTAGGAGCATGCAGGCACAGGGCCTTGTATGGAGAAAATACTCTGTCACACATTGTCGTGTCTGTATATATGAGGGAAGTGCCAATATTCACGGGTAGTCGAGGAATCATTCTCAAATGCTGAGGTCAACACTACCTTCCATATGTGGTATGGACAACAACAAAGTAGCTTTACTATTTTGCTGTTCGGAGTGCACATTAGTATCACTCGACAGGATGAAACCGAGACACTTCATGACAATGTCGCTGAGAAACCCTCTCCTTTCACATGGAGTCGCTTTCCAGTGATTTAGACTTTTTACATAATGGTATAAATCATGTTCTCCGGTATAATTTGTGAATAATGGTACAATGATACAATTAGTAAGGCATGCTTTTAACATCATGTGTGGTAGAAGAGGGTTTGCCCATCATGTGTGGTAGAAGAGGGTTTGCCAGCAATGCAAACAGATCACCCTCAATTTGTTTTAATGACCAACCTTGGATATGGAACATAACATCTTGGGGCAGATGATTGGCAGTTAATTTTATTGAACCTCTTCTGACCAATGCATGCACTCCACCCATCGCGTGTCTTGATTCTCCATTTAACTTTTGAAGTGAGTCTGCATTACCAATCTTGCAACCCGTATTCACATGGAAAAGTCGGCTTTTAATATTGAGCACAGTTCCAGCGCAGTTCCAATGGCCAAGGTTGTGTACGCCCCTAAGTTTGTTCACAAGAGCTCAGCAATCAGATATTTGGGCTCAGGACATTTTTGCCCCGACCCATGTAGAATCCTTGGAGCAAAATATTCAGCAAAGTATGTCCTCAAACAAACATTGAAGTCTGATCATTATGTAACCATCAATGATTGAACTTAAGCTGCAGTGAAGATTTCTTTCAAAGAGGTCCAACACCATTTGGTTTTGCTTTTGAAATCCTGCTTTGTAGCTTTTGATGCTATGTACCATTTTTTTCCAACTCTTGTTTCTCATTTCAACCATTTTATCACTCCTCTCAGGTATTATGAAAGATGGGGTCACTGCTTCGTTTGATCACCTGTAACAATGGTGTACCTCTGAGCTCACTACAGGAGCCCCTTACATTCTCTATTCATCATAGAGAGCTTGTTCAGCAAGTCAAACGAATGTCATTTTATCTGTACTGTAGTTTATTCCCTTGCGACAAACACATTTTACAGTGAGATCGATACGTGGATGAATATGGACCATATCAATGTGATCAACTAACAGCGAGGTATCCAAATGATACTATTTCATAAGAGTGTAACAAAATACAATTTGAATTGGAATTTTTTTATTTTTAATTAAAGGATGTAAATGAATCGAATCATTCCATTTTAAAATTCATTATATTGAATCGTCTTTAATTGAAGACATCAGTCTAAGAAGAAAATGGCACCTTTACAGGATTGACAAGTTCATTCATATATGTACAGTATTTAAAATCACAACCCCAAAAAATCTATTACCCTCTAGTACTGAACCGTACTACTATATTGAAGAAATAGTTGATCACATTGAGTTGAATGCAATTGCTTGGTTCAAATCAAACATTTCTTGAATTGTTTCACAACGCACATATCCAAAACCATATTGAATTATCTTTTGCCGAGAGATACCCAACTCTACTTGTTTATTAATGCATAGTATAAACTGTCTTTGACAGTATCAGTACAAACTGTGCATAACTGCGCTAATAGTGCTAAAATGGACTTCAAATAGAGCTCTGATGACAGAGTCATCACCAGTCAACTTGCTGCACAGAGATGATGAGGTTCGCCAAACAGAAGCATGCACATATATGCAGCCCCTCCACTGAAGATAAAGACTGTAGTGGAGCCACGAAAGGCAAGAAAACACCCAAGCTGCCCTCCTGGGACGAGAAGCTTCTGAAACAAATCACTGGCCTCTGTGTGTCTGCAGTGGAAAATTAATAAATTAATAGCTAGGGGTTAGCCCCATGGGAAGTCTCCTGCAACCATCTGCGGATGCCATCAGCGTGTCCCAAACCTGCAGTTTCCCTACTGAACCAACATGTCAGTGTGGAGATTTACAGCTGCATGGAAAACAGAGACAGGGCTTGTGCACATCGGCATGAAATTAAACATCACGACATTCATACACATGTTAGGTTGTCACTGGCAAACAACTCGTCACGAGCAAAGAAGCGGAACGATGTGTTTCTTGTTTGGGACATATCTTGGTAGAGTGATTTGACTGTTAAAGTCGTACAGCCATTTGGAAACATAAGCATCAGCCAATGAATGATTCTGTTTCCTTGTCATACATACCCCATTGCAAAGGTTAAGGTCATGCAGACAACGAGGCTGCTCAAACCATGCTCATTTACTAACCTCTGGCCTTGGGTCGTTTTTCCTTTCATTCTTGACGAAATGCACAACTAATTCTGGATTTGTGACAGTTCTTTTTTTTCTCTGCCGGTTGATATTTACTTGTTAGGGTCACTTGAAGTATTTAGCCATTTAAATACTCTCCGTTTTTGTAACCTAATTTCGAAATCTATTTTCATGATGCGCATAGTTTCACGAACGGAATTCACAGAAAGAAGTTAATGCTTCAGGTAATGAATGTCTTTCCTGCCAGCCATCCTTTGTTGTGTACTTCACACTGGTATGTTATACGACAGTAATTATTTCATCCATCCATCCTTTTTCGGATCCGCTTTATCCTTACAAGGGCCACGGGGGGTGCTGGAGCCTTTCCAAGCTGTCTTCGGGCAGTAGGCGGGGGACATCCGGAACTGGTTGCCAGCCAATCGCAGGGCACACACAGATGAACGACCATCCACGCTCACACTCACACCTAGAGACAATTTGGAGTGTTCAGTCAGCCTGCCATGCATGTTTTTGGAATGTGGGAGGAAACCGGAGTACCCGGAGAAAACCCACGCAGGCCCGGGAAACAGAACATGCAAACTCCACAAAGGAAGGCTGGAGCCGGATCGAAACCACAACCTCTGCATTGTGAGGTCATCGCGCTAACCACTCGATCACCGGGCTGCCCAATTATTTCATTTTAAAAAAAACGAATCAAAATATATACATATGTACAGTGTTATTGTGGACTAAAATATTGTTGATAGTGTTCCTGAAGTGACGACATGAGCGGCATTTTGATTTTGCAAAGTGTGCAAGATCATGTATGCATAATCACATGTTAAAAAGTATCATGTGTGACTGATCAGTTGGCTGTTGAATGGAACGAAAATATCCAACGTTGCCGCAAGATGACAGAACATGTTGACTCGAGCATAGCGCTACTTGTTGCGGCTCTGTAGAAACCGCATCGAGTCACACCATTACTTGCAATGTAATCTTCCTTTCGGGTCCTTTTTCTTAACAAATCGTCTCCTTAATCCTGTGTAATCCCCGGTGACTCTTGGGTAACACATTTCAAAGTCCTAATCCTTTTCTACACTCTTGATGACCAACTGCGATGCATGATTTATTTCCTTCTGCTTTAACTGACAATAAAAGATGAGAAGTTGTATCATTACTAACCCCTCTTTTGCCTGACAAGCAACCATGTGCCAATTTTTGCACGTGCAAACTCCCTTGACATTCATTGCACAAGCCACTGAAATAACGGAGCGCGTCTTTTATTTATTTATTATACAACGGCGGGATTCGAACGTCTCCTTCCAGGTGGCTGTAGCTACAACGGGGTTGATTTGAGTTTTTGGCCAGAAAATATGATTTATGTGAAAGTGATGCATGACATTTGACGATATATTGGAAAGGAAGCAACACATTGGGCAATAAATTAACACACATTTGCATCACAGCCCTTCATGATCCCTGGTGACTTTGTACTTGGTGCCAATATGGACAGCAAAATCACAATCGTATTAATCATCCTCTTACTCACCAAGCAAAAAAAAAAAAAACTGTCTCTCCCTCTGCCCGAAACAATAACCCCATACCAGGAACAGGTCCAAGCAGCAATCTTTTGGATCGCTTTATCTCGCTTGGACTGTTCATGGTCATAAAGCATCCAACATTTGAAAAGAGCAGCACATGTTTGGCATATCTGCGATCTTGGCCAAGTCTTTTTCACTGGACGTAGCTTTCATCATAAAAGTTGTGTTGCTTCGTAAAATGGGACGTTAGGACTGTGTGGTCTGGGTCAGGTTGAGCCAGCCCCAGGATGTCGAAATTGAAATCAACAAACTGACCGCAGAGACGGAGAGGAAAACCAGGTGTTGAAGTAGAATGGAAAGCATCTTGTAACACAAGATAGAGAGGCGCGTTTCTTTAAGTGCAATACACAAACAACAACACTTGCAAAAGCAAGCAAATCTTGTATCATTGCTCGTGCCAAACAGTTGTTGGAGCAATGCTTCTGCTTTATATGTCACAGCTGGGTAAAAGAGACGGCCAGATTTGGCTGGGCACGTCCACTTTTTGAGATCTAAAAATAGTGTGTGGCGAAAACTTAATCCAAATGCAACTAGAGCTGTGCACATTCCAATGCGAATGCACTGTACAGCACAGCACAACGTACAACACTCTAGTAAATAATAATGATAATAATAACAATAAATTCATGTCACATTTGAACAGCTCGTATAATCATTGGCCGGTCTGTCATGCAAGTCATTATTGTAGCATAACTTCATATCCCACCTTGCAAAAATAGAGCCAAATGTAAAACATTTGCTCTTTTTCTGTCAAATTCTGACCTTCCGTGATATTGAAAACATGTTAGATCCATTCTGGATGGAAGAAATACATTTCGTATTGCTCCCATATGGATTTCTGTCCAAGACAAGCACAAGCTATTCCGGCCAGATCCGTTTTCTCTTCACATAACGTTCAACCTTTTCTTTGCCCTTTCCCCAAGGCTTTATTTATTCTTTTCTCGATCGCTGCTGTCATTTGTTTATCTATGCATGACTGCATCTGTGTCTCTTTTTGCAGGGATCATAGTTTAAAGGATGATAGACAGAAGGCAGAGCGTCCTGGAAGATGCCATTAGGCTTCATTAGATCCATGTGAGAGTTTGCAATCGAACAAACAGAAACACCAAGAAGAGCAGCCAAATGTTTGTTTCACTAGGGGAACCACCTTAACGGCAACATCGATAATTTGGTGAACTCTGAATTTCAATGACATCAACAGGATTTACTGCCTCGCAAGGTTGATTTATATGATTTATGTGTGGCTAAAAAACACAAAAACAAAAAAAACGCTTCGATCAATCAAGTCACTCAAGTCATTGCGCTTTGGATTGATTTAATTCACTAGGCGTTCCCGTCAGATTGGAGAAAAGTTCTCATCGGTAATCAATGGAAAGTGTGACAGACTTGCATTTCGTAAAGAGAAAAAAAAATCTTGACTTGACCAAATGGATCGCAGGATTAGGCTGCATTACTCAAGTCAAAGAAAACAGTAATCCATCATTTTGCATCATTTACATGCACAAAGCTTTCTTCCTGCGTTGCATCACAAAAAAAAAAAAAGAAATGCGTGAAACTGATCATTTCACAAAAAAATCATGTCAATTAAATCAATTTTAGGTGAAATGATCGGAGCGCTGTAGCATTCCAGTGCTGCACATTAGGCGCTAGAGACTTGATTTACCAAATAAAAGTGCATACACACGAGTGGCGTTAAAATGTATCTGGCATGCTAACCGTGACTTGCGAAACATACGCAGCCCTTCAAATGAAGAGCTCTTTCTTAATCTCGGTCGCAGGCGCTCTCGAGAAGAGAAGCAGTCATCACGTTGTCGTCAACGTAAGGGACTAACGATGAAATGTGCGGTGATACTGACCTTCAGTATCTCAAAGAGCTGTTTTCTCGCCAGTCTCCACGGAGCCTCGAGATTGGCCTGTCAACGCCATCTTATATTTAAGAAGCCGTCATTTGGTACCTTTTTGTTGGATGTACCTGTACACCGAGCTATTTTTTTGGCAGCCAAAAGACTAAATTGAAGCTATTAGGGGAGAAATTACCATTTAAAACCAGTGATCTACAGCACATAGTGAGGCAGGTTGAAATATATCAAAACAATCTGGCACCCACAAATCACACCATGTTGAAAATATAGATTTTTTAAAAACCCTCACATAATCATGCTGCTTTGCGAACCCGAAATATACTCTTTCTTAACTACAATTAAATGGCAGTTCAATGGGGGAGAAATAAAGAATTCTTCGATGCATGCTAATGCAGTTTGAAATTGATCCATTTTAATAAAGCAGCAATTCAAAAATGTGAACGCAGTTACTTCGTCGAGCTCCTCTTGCTGGCACAACAAGTGCATGTTTAAATCTGTCCGTTTATCTCAAGTTTGCTCTATCTGCGGCTCTGTCTCCGATTATGGAGAACACATCACATTGCAGTGATGTCATATGACAAAGCGAGCACCACAGCTTATTGCACGATGTTTCGTGTGGACTCTCTCAGATGCCCGTGGCATATACGATGTGTCCTCCTCGAGTTCTTGAATTCTCATATGTAGTAACTTTCCCAAGGTTTGATAAAAATAAAAAAAAGTTTGAGGAAGTAGTTTGTGAAATCTGGCAAAACAAACACAGTTGCAATTGTGCTTTCAGTCAACTATTTTCCAAACTCTGTGTCGATATAAGTGCATTTTCCTCCACAATACACGACACAAATAGGACAGGCATACGGAAACTCTTTTTAACAACCTTTGCAATATGTAATTTAAAAATGTGCGCTGTTGTTTTTTTCCCTCGCTCCGAATCACTTTTCAGTGTTACTTTTCACAAGGAATCCAAGGCCAACACCATGTGGTTCACAAAGTTTAGACAAAACGAAAATATTTTCCCAATGAATGTACATTACAAGTGAAAGGGGATTTTAGCTCCCTTGTGCGAGCAGAAGCCACCCGGCTGCATAGTTAGTTCTTACTCGGTATTGTCTAGTCCTTTTTCCTGGAAGTTGACACAATCAGCTGCCCTACTGTTCTCGCTCGCTCTCAAGCATGACCATTAACCGGCAAATCTCTGTTCATGTTGAGACACAAAAGCCTGTGTTGATGAGCTGTCCTTCCTGGATGTGTCACTGGCACGACCCAGGGGAGCAATGCTCCCGGATTTTGGCATTCACCAGCCAAAGACCTTGACTGACTGGTCAGATTGCTCAAAGCTGCCACTGACGGCTCATTTGAGCATCAACATATGCTGCTATTATCTAATGAATACTTTGTTCGAGTTTACTGACTACTGACTACACCATAATTTACATTTGGAAAATAAGATAGAATTACAGTAGTTGATTGACTTATGGACTGTGGGGGCTAACTGAACACTAGCCCTTTTTTTGGAATCACCACTCCATGAACAAATACGCAGTTCAAGGACTACCAGGCATTCAGAAAATGTAATACTCGATCTTTAAAACTCCACCCATGGTGAATTGGGAGGAAACAATACTAGCATGCCTTACAACAGTCTCAGTTGACCATTAATGCATCATCATATGGGAGGCAAACGCAAAGAGCTCTAACTTTCACGGTAGCACTTCCAATTCCATCACTTCAAATCACTTCTGCTCCCAGCATTTCCATGGAGACACCCATCAGAACAACATTTATAACAGTGTGCAGCTATTTTACACCTGCTGCCAACTTAATGTGTCATGTTTTGAGAGCGAGTAAACATGAAATGTAGTGCCCGCTATTTGGGATGTTTGTAAAAGTTTACAATCTTAATATATGACGCACAACATGTCCACCAAGAGCTGCAAAGACAAAATTTTGTCTCCACTATTCAGAAAATTTGAAAATCAGGCCCGTAGTGGAGAGCTGCAATTCATTATTGTTTTCGCAGTAAAGTCTCAAAACAAGCATTGTCTTTTCCTCGGATGTAAATGGATCTTGCCCGTCAGTTCTTAGTATCTTTCTTTATTCTAAATAAAGTAGCTTGTTGGATGAGAAAAATAACTACGCTCTATGAATTAGTTTTTCACTTGTTTTCAGAATTTGAGTCTAATATATTTCCAATGCTTCAGAACCCAAGCAGTGTAGTGGTTGGTAGCAATGCACATTTGAATTGGTTTGCACACCATAAAAAGGAATGACATTGTCTGCTAGCATTCAGGACAAACCTCATGATTTTCTTTCACTTTTGTCATTAGTCCAACCTTCGTGTAGTAGGTTCTGTCTTATTAAAATCCTCAAAAACATGTTTGGAAGATTTACTGGGTCTACCAACAGAATGTTTGCTGGCCTAATAAGTTCCAGATCAGACGTGGAATGTAAACTTGGCTGAATTGAATGCCTTTTTAGCATGGACATCCCTGCCGGGAAGTCTTGCCTTGACATTCCTCACCTTCCTTTCCTCCTTGCTATCGACCCATCGAGTCTGCTGCTCGCACCTCTGTTGATGTTGAGGGACAAGTCAACAAATTAAGCTTTTCCGATAGCAAACTCATCGCACAACGCTCAACCTGTGCCGCATTGACTCATCTAAAGACTGACAGATAAGCTCAGCGATCGCCACACATGTACAATGTACACAGCGCATATATGCGCCCGTACACGCCTGTAATTAACCTCTGGGCTACACTTGAAACATACAAGTTCATCACTGATGTGTGGACGTGTGTTTACCAGGCGCTAACGCCACACAGTTAGCTAGTTCACAGCCAGCTGCTTGATTTCATTGAAGGCTCGGAATACTTCTACAAGTTTCTCCCAAAGCAAACAGCAACACATTTACACAACAACATCAGAGGATGTGAGAGTCTTTCACATCGCCTCGCGCTGTCAAAAAGCCCTCTCATTGAGTTCAGTCATGTCTCACTCCAAAATCGTACAGCAGGAAACTATGAGAGCCACACGGGTTTAAGGGCAACAGTCTTATCTCTAAAACAACAACAATGCTGGAGGAGAAAGAGGGTCTCCTTTACTTCTGACTTGTGGTGACACATATTCAAGAGGAGTAGCAGCAAACAGAAGACTGTGGAGTATGATATAACTGCTACCACCGGAAATGCACGGAACGCGATCACAAAGTTAGCATGTTTAGCATTAAATATTACAATGATGACTAATTTTGCTTGACCAGGACTAAATTGTAATACATGCTTTTTCCAGCGGTGTAAAGCTGCCAAAGCTGAGCTGATATTATTCAGATATACTTGCAGATTTCGATTGAAAATTCTATTGAACTCATTTTGGAGCTACATACAGTTCTCTGGATGTTGAAGGTCATCATCTTTGAAAGGTTCACCTACAAAGCAACCACCAAGATAAAGGCGGGTCGAAGCCTGAGCGGTGGAAAAAAGCAAAATGGATGTCAGGTTGCGGTTAAAGTCAAACCAATGGCCAGATGGATGTGTGTGTTCAGTGTGATGGAGATGGAATTCTAGCAATAAGTCATGCTATCGTGACATAAGGTGATGGCTTTATTAGCCTCCAGTCAACATACAAACGCCTTTTGAGAAGATATCGTATCAGAAAGGTACATTTGGCTATACGTTTAATAGCCGGTCATCGTCAATGGCAAATAGCAATCAATTTGGGTGTGGGCTCTAGGTTTCGGGCAAAGGTTGGCTCTCTCTCTAAAAAAAAAACTGTATGAAAGGAACTTTGTGGGCATTTTTTTTAAACATTAAGGTCTAACCTTGAAGAAGTACCTACAGTATGTGCGTGTTTGAGTAAGAGCAGCGGCCTATCAGCACATTAATGGCAGCTGATGATAGGTTGAGAGGAGCAACTCAGTGGCTGCTTCGACACAGAGGAAGATTGTGTGGAAAGAGTTAGCTAACGCTAATGATGCAACTGTTTTAACACTTGCCTAAAACATCACTTATTTTCAAATTGGTTTGACTTTAAAAAAAGTGTGTTTTCTTATTAGACACTACAAGGATTCAACTGTTTTCGTCAATCCAATTTCACGCTGTTTCATTCATGATGCCACAAGTGCGAAAGGGGCGGTTTTATTACATACGTGATTTAGTGGTACAGCATATGGAAGGAGATCCAACTTTGTTTTTTGTTTTTTGTTTTTTTTTTTGAGAAAGGTTGAAAGAGAAAAAGAAACGGTAAAAACAATTGTATATACTGGCCCTCAGTGATTTTTGTTTTATTTTCTCAGTCAAATAAACAGGTACATGCCCATATGGAGACATTACCAAGATGGCGCCGACTCGAATGGCTGCCTAGGTTACGGGCTCCAAAGTATAGTCTTTGATTTCATCATTTTCATTTAATTTTGGTGACCCTACGCCGCTTGCTTACTTACTTGAGAGAAGACTTGCTAAGCATTAGGAGGTCTATGCTTTGACTTTTCTCGCCAACACACACAAACCCACCAGGTTTTTCTGAAATAATAGCCAGCAGGGTGGCCGCACTGTACGGAGCATGGAAACGTCTAAGCAGGCGGAGGGGAAAATGAGCTGGTGTGCTAGTCAAGCTACGTCAGCGTGGATTTTAAACCCCGCTCCCATCGATCCATCTTGCTTGGACCGACCAATCCACACCATAAATAAAATAAATAACGAAAAAACTCATTCCATGGCAGAAAAGAAAAACAACTTGATTTTATGACAGAGGCTGACAATTTGAACTGGCACAATTTTAGGTAAGTAATGCCAGGCAAAGAGTCCAGATCACTGACACTAAGTGTTCCTAACCTCATTCAAAAATAGTTGCAATTTTCCTCTTAAGCAAAGTGTCTAGTTTAGTCATATTTTGACAGTTGTCAAACCAGGGACTGACTGAGACCAAAAAAAAACCTGAATAAAATAAAAACCACAACTGGATCCAGACCACAACTGGACTTCTTCCACAAAAGACAGACTCCAAAGTATGACAGCGTCCAAGTATTTTTGTCCAGTGCTAAGCAAGTGATTTAGTGTCAGGATAGTTGGAGATAATCGCCAAAACAACAGGAATGACTGAGCAGAATTGTTACCATATTTAGCAGTTACTTATTTTATTTTAACAACTTTAATTTCTGTTTTTGCTCACTTGACAGACGGCTAACATGTTTACCGCCATCTTTCTACTACGACTACGAATGAGACAAATCACCTGATGCGAATTTTGCTGGATTAATGTCTACAGCCTGTGTAATAAATGTAATGCACTTAATTGGTCACTCGAGGGAATACTAGCAGTCGATTGTGATGCCTGCAATATAATAGGGTTTATGATGGTCACGGTTTAGACTAAATATTCCAAATAGTCGACTGAATAAGTGGAAGGAATTGTGGTTAAACTGGGAAGTACAGCAACTCAAAATAGCAATAACTCCATTATTTATTTCAAGTCAAGTCAGTGTAACAAATCCATGTTGGTAACCTCGGCGGAATACACAAAAGATTTTTGTGAAATACGGTCTCACCATATGATGGAGATGTGTACAGTAAGTGACAGCAATGAAAAGAGTGAATACTTTGTACACAGGCATCCTGTTTGCATTAGGGACGGCATGGCACCAGGGAGCCTGCTAAACACATACATGCATGCACACTCACTGATGGTTTTTCAGTCGTCAGGGTCAAAGCCAAAGAAGCTTCCATGCTCAAATGCTATAATTGCAGCTTAGGTGTCCCACACAAACACAATTTGCCCGTTTTGTGTATTGATTCAAACAAACAAAGGAAGAGAAAAGAGGACCCAAAATGATATTAGGTGGCCAACTCGTGTGGTATTCAGAAACTGCAGCTTGTAATATAGGGGAAATAAAGACTCGATTGCAGAGGGGTGAGACCAGCGGGAGGGAGAAGGGAAACATCTGAGTGTTGGAGACCCAGGAATGTTAATCCTCTTTGTAAGTCTCCAGCAATGATTACATTTTTTTCCAATATCAGTCATGACGAGAACTTTCAAGGGTCATAAATGTGGGAAAAGACAACCAACCACAGTCTACACATTATTTCAGCTTTTATTGGTGACATTACAATCATGCCCATCAGCATATGCTGCTGAACTTCTGTTATTCTGTTAATTAGTCACCTTAAAAAAAAAATCTAAAATGGGCTACGTGACAAACGAAATACAACAGGACGGCTGCTACTGTGTGAAATGGCCCGAGAAACAAGAACGAAGGAGTCACAGAGAACCACTTAGCGGGTACGCTACGCTAATCAGAGGTGAGGGGTCGGGCCCAAACGGTGTGTTCCTAACCCCTGCACTTCCTGGAACGCCGCGCTCCTCTCACGAGGAGGATGAAGGCGCCGAAGTGGAGTGCACATTTTCCTCAACCCCGGACTCCCACGGGCGTTGGACGCTTCGCTTTTCTTCGTGTTAGACCTCCCAGCTCTCAGCACTTTCATTGAGCTGCATCATTACCACCCATTTGACGGAGGGGGGCTCGTGTGTGTACGCATGTGTGTGTTTATGTTGTGTGTGCGTTACACGCTGGTGTCAACAGGGACGTCGATTGGAGAAGTATTTCCTTGCCTGTCAGAGGTGAGGCGCGCTCACATAAGGGCTCAGACGTCATAAATCCTCAGTGTTTCTTTCCATGTCCCCCTCTGGTTTTCTACATTTCTCTGTCTCTCCCCGTCTGCCTGTGAGCCCACACCAGTGCCACGCTGTTGAAAAGCCATCCCATTCATAATTCCTCTCCTAAGTGGCCCCGATAGAGGAAACCACACACCCAACTGAGAATGTCTCACTTTTACACAGTAGCCGCAATTGTACACCAGCGCTACACTGATGTCTTACTAAATCAGCAAAATGGATCCACTAATCCCCGATGATAATACTAGCGAGGAACCTCTCATATGGAGGTGATCATTTTTCCCCCATGGAAAATCACGAAAAATAAATTAATCTGCTCCTTTCGTCGTCTCACCTTCATGAAGTTTTAAGGCGCGTAATAGCAGTCACACGAGTGTAAAAACAAGGTACACATGTAAAAACAATAAGCGTTGTACTGAAGTCACAGAACGACGACAAGAGAAAGACTGAAAACCTGATGGCAAAGCACAGCATGAAGTTACTTAATTCATTCAACATAGATCACCAAAGAAACACTTATTGCTTGACCTGAGCACAAAAACAGCGAATAGGTGGGTTTTCAGTGAATAACAGAGGATAGGCTCCAAAACTGCGGCTGAGTTGGGGATTCACTGAATCTAAATAATAATTAGACCATCACGAAACCAGTTTAATGGGTACCACTAACAGTGGTAGGGTAGCTAAAGGGTGGAGACAAACTGCAGTCAAGTTGATTGATTGTCAAAGACATGCTCAATATCGTCCGTTGTTGTTCGCTGTTTACATTATCTGGTCATTCGTTTTGTTTTATTTGTTTCATTCATTAATGTCATTGGTCTGATGTCACACTACATTTACATGGCTGACAAAGCTTATCTCTCACCACTCGAGCCGAACTACGCCGCCGCACGGATTTGTTTGAAGGCCACTGTGGACACCCATGGGAGATTTTTCACACGCTCTCACATACTTCTTTCTTCCTATATACACACACACACGTATATATAATCCTCCTGCCAGGCCTGATCATTAACATTCTCACACTGATGTACAGTTTTATCACATCAGGCGGCCCTTTGAAGCCGATCCGTGCCAGCTTGGTTTGCGTGCTCGTCGCACGGCTACCCAAAAGATTTAAATTGCCACTAATCTAATGAGGACTGCGAGGTAGCCTGACATCCATCAACGTAGCACCTTAGTGGGATCGACTCAGCAAAAGATGAGCTAAAGCATCTGGACGGCGCTCTCTGAGATGAAGAGAGTCGCGATGTGTCGAGTAAGTGGCTGATAAATCCCAAGCTGTCACCTCTGGGCTGGTTCAGTTTTTAGCCCCGTGCGTGTTTCACACATTCTTTGATGGGTAGGTGATTTCCCATTCCGGTCATGCAAATATGTGTATCACACCGATATTGACCTACCACCAGTATAATTAAGTCAGGGCATTTCTTATGGGGCATACAGTATTCCTTTGTATATTACACATGACTGCCCTCTTCTGGTATGAATATATATTTATGTCTATTGTGTATGTTTTATCAGATACTGCACAGTGGTCAGGAAAAGTATGTGACTCTTTTGGAATTGCCTGGATTTCAGCATATCTCCATCTGCCATCAAGGAAACACAATTGCTTTTGTGTTATCACTTGGAGACAATTCTCTTTGTCTACCATCAGATATCAGATTTTTAAAGGGTTCACGGTTGCTGACATCTAAAGCCACATTTTGTAGCCACTGAGGCCTCATTTAGGTTTGTACTTGCCTCATGGCTGTAAGACGCAGATGTTGTGAATGCAAAGTTCATGTTTAAGATGGTGTCTGAGTTGAGCAAAGGTCTCGATGTGGTATGTTTGTATTTTGTATCGTTTATACGATTAGGTTTAATGAAGAGGCCGCGTGTTTATTAATGTTGATTCATTATTATTTCATTTACCATGCAATACTCTCGCCATTGGATAACCCTAACTTTATTTTCCTGAAGAGACTGTGCCGGCTTGATTGGCTAAAGTGGCCTCACACTAAGGATTTAACGATCATTGGATGTTGCAGGAATGCTCGGATTCTAGGATGCTGGCGAGGTGGAGTGTGGGGGGGGCAGCATCAGCATCACCAACAAAAATGTAACAGTGTGTAGAGTATGATTCATCTAACCTGTGGAATACTGACCTCATCAACCAGTCACTGCTTAAAGAGCTACATCAACAAGCCCCCCCACATTTGCAAACTTTCTGACCTTTAATTTCACCTTCAGCCCACCCAGCCGCGACTCCTTCCACTTCCTTCATTGCCAGTGGAAGAAATGAGGGTCACTTTAATTGGCTCATGTGTCCCTTGACATATTGTTTTCATTTCATTCCCTGGACAAACAAGATCCAAAACACAAGCTGTTGCCATGACAGTGCTGCTGAGCAAATAAGAGATGGGGAATATGTCATAGGAGGAAGTCTATATGTGATTGCTTGGAAAAAAAGGTGTGTGTGTCTGCCTCTGTGTGTGTGTGTGTGTGTGTGTGTGTGTGTGTGTGTGTGTGTGTGTGTGTGTGTGTGTGTGTGTGCGTGTGCGTGTGCGTGTGCGTGTGCGTGTGTGTGTGTGTGTGTGTGTGCCATTTTGCCCTAAAGGGAGCTTCGCTTGGCAGACCATCATGGACAGCATAAACGCACACTAAAATCTTGATTTCAGTAAGCTACCTTGCTAGCTTGCAAGACACATGTATTGATCATAGACATTTCCTGGTACGGCAAAATTAAATTCATTTTCAACATTGACAACTAATGGGTATATGTGGGAATTGAAGAGGATTAACTTGGAATTGAAGGTTAGTCACTATTAGGGAAAAAGTTAAGGTGGAAAATAAGTCTCAGGATCGAGTGTTGCTAATATTTTGCTCTGCCCTGCGATTGCCTGGCAACCAATTCAGTATGGCAACCAATTAGGCGGGGTACGCCTAATGCCCGAAAACAGCTCGGATAGGCTCTGGCAAGCCCCGCGACCCTGGTAAGGATAAGCGGATCAGAAAATGGATTGATGGATGGATGGATAATATTTTGCTCAGACATTCTGCAAAAACAAAGGACAGAGTCCGCTCACTGTGTTGCGGTTTATTTTTCATTGCAGTTTTACAATTGCATTGCATGTAACTAACCTGTTAAAGCAAAGCTCAAAAGGTCTACTCATTCAAAGTTTTCATCCACTTTCAAGGTCAGAAAATTCCACTTCCAAGATGGGACAGGAAACTATGTAAACATAGCGAGTCTTTCCATTGGCCGGGGCATGGAGAACATAACCTGCAGACCTCTGCAGAAGTGCCTGGCTTCATATCACACAGTCCTGCTGTAAATCTTACCTTTCTTTATGTATTGCTGTTATCGTTGGAATCGCTGCGTGTGCATGACCGTGAATATTTGTGTGTGTGTGTGTGTGTGTGTGTCACTGTAACATGGAACAATGTCTTGCACAAATTGTGAGCCCGCTGTGTGTGCCCTGTGTTATTGAAATTGAATTAACATTAATTTGGTGTTTAAATATATATGACCAAATACATTCCAAAAAAAAAGGATTCAAAGCTATTTCCTTTCACTTCCCCTCATGATTTTCTACATCCAACTCACATCATTCTTCATGATCACTTTTCCACAGTTATTGTGCTTGCCGTGCAAGTGAACTGATTCAATGCCATTTGTAGTTATGATTTGCATGTCAATTGCAATGCCAAGTGCTTTATGGATTATTTCAAAGCTACGTTGTGACTCTTTTGCAAAAACATCAACAATAAAGCCCTGATTTGAACCAACACTTTCGAGGAAATGTAACATTTTACATAATTTGTAAGGATCCTGGCAAATTCTTGCATATACATTGAGAATACCAAATATTCTTGTACTGAGAAATTATGAATAAAGAAGGAACTTGCCATCATGTATGAGTATCTCCAAATAAAAAGAAAAATAGTATGTGACAGTCAGTGGGAGGATTTTAAAAATGTCTTAAAGAATATGATCATAACAATAATCTGATCCAACCTATGCAAATAACCTGGTCGACAATTTTTTTTACTATATTCTTTTTGAATTACAGATGCAAGTACATTTTTCTCTGAGAATTTTACAATGACATCGACCATGGTAGATGTCATTAGCTTGCAGAATCTGTTTGTCTGCATCACGATCAGATTCCCCCAAACCACATTACACTACCCGCGCGCCAATACTTAAAGCCTGAACCCTAAAACCACAGACACCAAATTGTCAGGTGCGCCAGGCACATGTCAAAGGAAGCTTGCGTCGGCACAGAAATCAGGATATGCCAATTTTTACGCTTGAGCACAAAAAGGTCCAAATTCGGCCAATCTTATACATAATAATGAGCTTCATCGTGTTTCTGTAAAAGAGACATCCTGCAGCTTTTACACAATCTAGAACTCTGTGGTGTTTTTTACCTATAAATCACAGCTAAATATGTCATAGGATGAGTTCACTTGCATGTCAGAACAGAACTGCATCGTCATCATCCATGAAAATGCAGCAACACTCTGATCCATTGAACTCATACAATTTATATGATACATGGCCCTGCCCCGCCCGTGCATTCGGTTGTCCTGGGCGGGGTCCAGTTGGCCCTCTATCACGTACTTAATCATCCGGGCCCCAATGAGCACATCTGGAGCTCTAACAAAGATCTCCGGGCCTGAGGCGAGTCACAGTGCGGCCCGTCAAGGTCAACACATGCTCCGGCACCTGGACTCCGAAAGACGAGCCAAAAGGCTGCAAGAGGATTAACGAGCATACAGTGATGTTTGTGACGCTAGTTTGGCGGCCAATCAAGTATATACAGTATTTGCTTCTTAGGTTACTTTATGAGGTGTGTGCGTGTGCGTGTGTGCGTGTGTGTGTGTGTGTGTGTGTGTTGCCTGTTTTTATGGATGGATGAACGAATGGACGGATTCAAGAATGAGTGCATGGACTGAAAATGGATGATGATTTAGTGGATGGATGGGTGGCTCGAGAGATGAAGAGTGGATGGATGGACAGATGGAAAAGTGGGTGGGTTGATTTAGTTGATGGATTATTGATTGATGATGTTTGGATGGATCAATGGCTGGATGGATTGATGAGCGAATAAGCGAATGGTTTTGACCGATCAAATGACATATATATAATACTGCACGTTTTATACGTAATGCAGCTCAGAGATTCAAATGCAATCTTGTTTTATCCAACTTGTTATGAATGTATGTCTACCTTCAAACCCTATCTGTCCTTTTTTTGCTGTGTGATGCCAAACAGTGCCAAGGTGTGTCCATTTTTGATTTTGGGGCACAAATGATTGAGCACACTGAATTCTTCTCAGTAACACATGACATACGCAAGATAAACAAAGAGAGTAATTTTGTTGATCCATACTAACCTAATTAGTTACATTTAAACCCGTAAGACTGCAGCTTTGCGACATCACTTCTCAAAGCAGTCAGTACATTGGATTAAATGGAGACATCTTTTTAATTTTTTGGGGGGACAAAAATCTGTCTTCAGAATTTGCTGCACACTTAAAAGGTTTTGTGTTGATAAATTGACTATGGAACAAATGATTTTCCTTTTTCCTTAAGGGAAATCTAAACAAGCGGAAGGTGGACCAGCATCCTTGAATGAATTGCGTTTGATCCGACAGTGTCCACTGTATCTTAAATTGTCACCACATGATCAATGCTCGCATCAATCTCGGCAACTCCAGAAACTTCCTTTTTTTTCTCTCTTTTCAAATAGCTGAACATCTTCCAGAGTGCTACTTGCTCCAAAAGACATGTCAGTATGAAATATGCACAGTTTCCAGGGCAGGCGCACAAGTGTACTTTTACAGATGCACTCGGAGCCACATCGCGCACAAAGACGGCAGCATTTGCGCGTTCAGACCTACATTACCTGAGAGGCATTAGTGAAAACACATACGAAAAATGACATGCTGATCTCAATATCATCTCATATTTTCCCTGCTGTGTGTCCACCTGAGAGACAGAAATCTTTGACAGTAAGCCCACTGAGTCGGTGCCAAACTCACTCACACAAAAGCAGACTTCTGAGAGAACCAACTTGGCACAACTGTCAATCATTTCTTGGCAAAGGCTGAGTAGAAAAGTGTAGGAAATTATGGATATTGAATTAGTGGAATAACAGTCTTCGGTCATAGTCGCATAAAGCACACATACAACGCTGAGGTAGGTGTGTATGTATGTGTACATGTGTGTGAGTGTATGTGCGTGTAGACTTCAGCGATAATTGTGTTTGATGGCCACTTCTATCCCTTATTTGAATGCATGACTATTAAATGTTCTGTTTGGCCATTTGGTTGACCTGAAGGACCCTTGTGTTTTCTTTGAGCATATTCTCAACTTTTTGTTCCTTGTTCGAAATTTAAGGGTTTGACGTTTGGAAGGGAGCATGTTAGTCGACTTGTCTGAAATAAAAAGACCCACTTAGAAAGTAAAATAAATGGAATTAAAAAGGACTTCTTGGGAGGGCATCACGCTGAACACGTGGTTAGCATGTCTGCCTCATGGTTCTTCGGCGTTTACCTTTGCTCACAAATGCTATTAAGTGATCAAGAGGTTGCTTAATTGACCATTTTACCATTTGATTCACATAACCTCTTTGCTTGTGACTTTGCTGTTGGCCTCGGACGCTGTCCGAGCACAAAGGGAGTTAGCAAACTTGTATGTTGGACCTCAGAGACGAACCCTCAAAGGTTAGCTTAGTGCTAGCGAGGTGGTACGACTGAACAAGGATGGATTTAAACCTTTATGAAAAAAACGCCACCCTGGTTTCTGTTCTTGGCCAGTATACCCTGGAGTATAAAGTACATTATTCTAAACTGTTCAATTACAATTATTGTAAACTGTTCAATTAATTGATTTAAGCCATGACCTTTTTCCTGGCTCAGCTTCTTTCCTGCACATTTGCATTCTTACCGGTTGAAACCAGTTAAGTACGTGGAGTCACACATTGTCACATGGGCTAGGCAGAGCCAGACTCCTGTGAGGGGGTGGCCGAGACAGTATTAGACGAGGAACCATTTTAGACAGACAAGACCTTCTTCCACATCTGACAGAAAAGGGCCCCATGGCTGTCTTGATTTTTTTTCTGAGAATATAGTCTTCTGGCAATCACTATTAGACTATTAAACGACCAGTAGAGGTTCACTCAGAATTTTTCAAAGCTAAAAAAGAAAACCTTACTGTAGGCTGATGACACTGCGTAAGTGTGTCAGAATCATATAGTCTTTATACACTCCAATATGTTTTCCAAAAAAGTGAATATGAGGCTTGGGAAAGTGCTGTGGACAACATATGGTGTCGATAAAATCTTTTAAAAAAAAAAATATACATATAGTATATATTTACCATCCTGGGCGGCCCGGTAGTCCAGTGGTTAGCACGTCGGCTTCACGGTGCAGAGGTACTGGGTTCGATTCCAGCTCCGGCCTCCCTGTGTGGAGTTTGCATGTTCTCCCCGGGCCTGCGTGGGTTTTCTCCGGGTGCTCCGGTTTCCTCCCACATTCCAAAAATATGCATGGCAGGCTGATTGAACACTCTAAATTGTTCCGAGGTGTGAGTGTGAGTGCGAATGGTTGTTCGTCTCTGTGTGCCCTGCGATTGGCTGGCAACCGATTCAGGGTGTCCCCCGCCTACTGCCCGGAGACAGCTGGGATAGGCTCCAGCACCCCCCGCGACCCTAGTGAGGATCAAGCGGTTAGGAAGATGAATGAATGAATATTTACCATCCTGAACAAATTAGATTTTTTATTTTTGTTGCTATGTTGGGGTTTTTTTTCGGTAAAAGTACACTTCGTAACCCACTCGAGTTGATTCGGGATTAGCTGCTTAAATGGTAAACAAATAGCAAATGTGGATTTTGACATTGAGTCTCCACTCCTTGGGTATATCTTCAAGAGCCAACTAAATGGCAAACGGAGTTCCCTCGCGGTAGCCTTAGGCCTCAATGGCAAATGTTTTATTCAACGTTAGTGCCAATTTTACCATTAAAACGTTTGAGGTGCCACTCTCTGTATTAATGTATGGTGATAATTGTACTGTACTTTTATATTTATTTTACCGATACTTTCACCACTTTCCTCTCATCCACACTCACAAATGCCTTGACATGGAGGTCCATCTAAGCTCCTTGGATGTCCGTTTCCTGTGTCTTTATTCCGCTGCACATGATGACATGATCCTCCAGTGGCTTTATTCTCAATCCCCCAAGAGATCCATAACAAGGATACCAGGATGGAAATAAAGCAAAGGGGAAGCCGTGCCAACAAAACATTAGTCTGTCTCGGCTTTCATTTGATTTAGCTGTTGCTCTTGTGGTCAGTGCAGCCTGAGCTCAGTGTTTCCTCTTTGCCAATTTCTTCCTTTGAGTAGATGATTTCATTTTTTGAGTTGTTTTATGGAGATTTTAAGCAAACGTGCAAGGTAAGAGATCACTTCCTGGTTCGGTCTGTGTTGACTCATTTGCCATCTAGCTGAAGATGCCTTTATAACACAAGAAATATCGGATCGAGTTCACCTTGCATGTGTATGCGATGATTTTATGGAGACTAAAAATGGACAAAAGTGTTGGGACACCTGGCCACACTCTAAGTGACAAAAGAATCATTTTCACAAAGTGAGATCCTGTTAAGCAACAAACCTGTAAGTGTAATGTTACGTCAAGACAACAAGAGCGGGGCTCACTATGAAAAATGTACAAAGAAATCGATTCGGAAAGCGACGTTTCAAACTTATCTGGGGGAATCCTGGTGTTTGACAAGTTGGACGACGAAGAGTTTGTTGCTGTTTGTTGGACCATACATTTACGAGCCAGACGCTCAGCGGAAAATGTTGTGTGTGAACGGCTGGACGTGGAAGAACGGTAAGCCGAACGGAAGCCGATATAGCAATTTGATACTGTGCCTTGCTGTAAATGCGCACGATGGGATTTATCTACTTGGTCCATGTATTCCTGCTAGCACTGAGAGCATAAATCAGAGTGGGTTGGTGTCTGACATCGTCACTGCTAAGACACTTCTGTTGCCACTCCGTACATTATATCGGCAGCATTGTTAGTCGTAAAGAGGATTCCATCAATGCACTCCAACAAGATTAGATCCATGTACACGTATAATACTTGGAATACTTTTCATAAACAACAGCCAGAGTTATTCACTAATGAGCACACCTCCCTTTTTTTGGAAATCCAGTTGATAAAAAAAGAGGTCTTCTAAGTGCTTGTAACAAAGAATACTTGTCGACATCGGGGTGAAATTCATTCGCTTTGTGAGAATGAAACCGTACCGGTCCAATTTTCTGATCCATTTATGTTCCCATTTCTTTTGCTTTTGCATTTCTTTTGCTCAAACAACTGTTTGCCTGAATGTGAACAGTGCATCGCCACACAGCGGCAAGGTATTTCGCCAAATCAACAATGCATTACAATGGTTGAATGTCAAATCGTCATTCTGTAAATGACGTCACTCGCCGGAAATTGCCGAACAGAAGTATTTCCGTAGTTAAGCGCGTTGTTATGGGTCTAACTATGGAGCTGGGTGGGCTGCATAAAATAAATAAATAAACTAACAAAAGTATGCTTGAAATTGTTTTTGCCATCAGTATTAATCAAGAAAATGGTTGGCCAAGTTTAATTCACACTTGACCTTATAGGCTAATTCTGCAAATACAGACCACAAAAGCATTTGTCTACCCTGCCATGCAATTCTAAATAAACTCAAAAACATTTGGCCCTGAACTAGTCACATAAAAAAACTATAAACATGTGTTTGTATTGTCGGATCTTTTTGTTTTTCATTTAGTACAGCCCTCCGAGGCCTTCCCCAAATTGTTCCGAACAAACATGAGATCAGATTGCACACACAAGCGTGAGCAGATACTCAGCGAGTCACTGCAAAGTATCTCAATATCAGGCAGACATCTGTAATGCACACTGAGTCATTTGCAAGAAATGGATGCAATTATGGGCGACCAGGGGGAAGATGGCGTAAATCAAAACTCCAAGTGATATCCAAGAGGGAAACTCCAGTGTGCCATCTCTGGCCACCATATCTTTAATGAATGATAGTTTAAATGGAAGCACTCAACTGACTGTGCATCTTAAAGACTTGCTGATGTTTTAACCCAGCCGCAGTCTCTTTTATTTATTCATATTTATTATTATTATTTAGTTTTTTATGAGACTCCCTCAGGCTGCTTCTTCACTGAGTCAGACGTTGGACTGATTCGGCTTTCTACTGCCACCCTGTGGCTACAAATGCAGGCACAGCAGAAGACGAAGCGACAAAGACATTTAAAGGACTTTTTCATTTTAAGAGTTAAAAATAGTTTGTTTTGTAGAGTCAGATAAAAGAACTAGCGGATTATTTCTTTTAATTTAATTTTATATGAGTTACTGTCCTTAGGTGGATGACTTGCATCAAATAAAGTTTGCCGAGCACAACTACTTGAACATGGTCTAAAAAATACAATTGCCTTTATTCAATCAAATATAATTTCATTGCATGTTTTGCATTATTTAATTTTCATTTTAATTCATACAAGTTAATTTTTTAATATGTATTATTTTAATGTTTTTGTGTCCATTGCGTTGCATCGTGAAAAGTGTATGTGATATTTTTCCCTGTCATGTTGCTAAAACTGTCTCAAGAAGGCTTTTTTTCTTTTTTCTTTTTTTAAACAGCTTATGTAGGCTATTGTCACTGGACATGCAATGTTTCTATTCCTCGTCTAGGTGGCAGTATATAGCAGCAAATAAAGAAAGACAAACCCTAAAACCTCTGAAAAAAAAGCATCACAGTGACTCCGAAATAAATACATTCATACATAAATACCTATACACATAAATACATACATACATAGGCCCATATGACAAAATAAATAATGTTACTTTGAAATGAGCCACAGAATGAATCATATTCACTCTATAATTTGTGTGATATAAAGATACGTATTTAATCCAGCAAGATCCAGACAGATTGTCATGCATATTCACGTTGTGCAGGTGTTGTTGTCGTAATATAAATGCAGCTGGACACATGAGGTGACAGGTATGGTGTTTAAAGACTGTGTTTCACGGAGACCTGTGTGCCTCACCAGCGTGAGTCATGTTTGCATGGTGCTGTCCTTAGAGGTCAGCACATGTCACTTTAGGTAAGTTAATTGATTGCTAGGTGAGATTACAAGGAGGAGTGGTTGTTTGTCTATGTGTACCCTGTGATGGGATTGGCAAACAGTTCAGGGTGTGCCCCGCCTACTGCCGAAAGACAGCTGAGATAGGCTCCAGCACACCTGCGATCCTCATGAGGACAATGAATGGTTGTAATCAAAGTCATGAGCATGGTTTTTTTTTGTCTAACTGCGATATAAGAGTGGTGTCTAATGCATTTGATCCAGTATGTTTTTTTTTAAGTTGCTGGAAATCAAAGATTAGTCTCTTCATTTAACTGCCGTGTCTAGTGTCCAGTGTGGTGACAAATTCGCTATAACCTTGATTTAGCACTCGCTGGATGTACGGTTCTCTCTCTGTTACACTTTGTAAGGAAGCCAAGTGAGAGAGCTGCTGATGCTCATGAAATCAAACCTGCATTTTTGAATCACTCTCTGCTGATAAACACCTTAATAAAGAGAGCTTGAATCTACATTTGTGGCATGATTAATTTACAGTCACTTAGCAGAATGTCCGTGCATGCGTACAAGCGTATACGTGTGTGTGTGTGAGTGACTTGTGGCAAATGTTCATTTGGCGCCAAATAATGGGCAGTGCCTGAGGGAGCTTGGAAGCTCCGCCAGCACGTACATACCATACCCCCCCCCCCCCCCTCCCCCTCTGCAGATGTCAAAGCCTGACAAATGCACAGAACTAAAGCGGATGTCACTCACTTAAATAGGTGCCGTTTTGAAATGTCCTTTCACCCATAAATATGCTCGAACTGGTATCTAAATATAAACAGTCCCTCGGCAATGTAGTTTGCGCATAGCTGCGAGTAAAGATCTGGTGTCTCACTTTAATCTCCGCAGATTTGCCTTCACCCTTGAAGAGTGCGTTTTCATACGCCTTTGCTTTTATGCCCCGTTTCATGTGTAATGAAGCCAAGGTCCCACTGGTGTTATTTTTTTCATGGGCAATGAGAATAGAAATACATTTTTTTTACACTGCATTTGAGATGTGGTTTTTGTATGTATCACTGGGACTTCTGATGTATTCATTATTCAGTGTGTCCTCAAAACACCTTATTTACTTATAAGTCAACTGTATCAAAATAGCACGTTTTAACATATATATAGGGGCAGCCAGGTAGTCCAGTGGTTAGCATGTCGACTTCACAGTGCAGAGGTACCGGGTTCAATTCCCTGTGTGGAGTTTGCATGTTCTCCCTGGGCCTGCGTGGGTTTTCTCCGGGTACTCCAGTTTCCTCCCACATTCCAAAAACATGCGTGGCAGGCTGATTGAACTCTCTAAAATTGTCCCTAGATGTGAATGTGGGCGTGGATGGTTGTTTGTCTCTGTGTGCCCTGCGATTGGCTGGCAACCGATTCAGGGTGTCCCCCGCCTACTGCCCGGAGACAGCTGGGATAGGCTCCAGCCCCCCCCCCCCCCCTCCCCCCGACCCTAGTGAGGATCAAGCGGTTCGGAAAATGCACACACATACATACACTGATGGTTGAATAATGGAACACCAATGGAGATGCAACACATGTAGAAAGTCAGTATAACAATACTCAAAGGCATATGTTGTCTCAACTATATGACAAATGACTAATATCACAGCAGCTTACTCAGTGTTGACAGTCTCCTTTGTCAATAGCCATGTGTATGTAAGAATGACCATATGAGATGAGCGTTTTGAGTTACGAGCATGAACACAAAATGGATTAAACTCAAGGCTCCAGTCACCTCTTTGACCGACCGACCGACCAACAGGACGGACGGGATGGGACGGGATGAGAGGACAAGCGGGCGGGGCGCAGACGGACGGAGGTCGGGGGCGTACTGACCGACGGACGAACGGGGACGGACAGGGGGCAGGGGGCAGACAGACAGACAGAGAGACAGAGGACAGACAATGTAGAAAATACAGCGATGGATACTTTGTCCTTCCAAGGACAGCAAAGACACCAGTCGCTATCACACATGCACTGAAACCAAGTTGAATTTATCTTCTTGTGGTTGCTTAAGTGGCTCTATCAAATATACATGCCGTGCAGTGTTCACATGCTTGTACAACACTCCTTTGTGGTTTAAAACAAACAATATCGCAATGTCATGCCCGACTGGTCTTTTGCTCCAGTCGAACATGCCTCTCACGACAACTATCATCGTTGAGGCTTGTAAATGCTGCAAGCCCTTGGATTTTGCACTTGGAACAAACTTGGATTTTGCACTTTAATGAGAAATGGCAAGAGGCAAACCACAATTCTTTCTCACCCTCACATAGTCTCTCTTTACGGCCCCAAATAGCCCAAACACGCAACTACGTCAGTTGGCTACAGGCGACACTGACTTTAGCAAGGAGAAAAATGAAGAGTTTTCCAAAGTACACACACACACACTTCCTGCCCCCTTTCTTTAGACCGGTGCTGGCACTATACATCCTCGGGCGTGCCTAAGCTGCTGGTTTGATAAATTGGCCTTTCATGTCGTCGGTGTGCATTGTGTCAGTGGGTTTTGTGGTTATTAGCTTCCTTGTGTGTCCATGATTGTGTGTGCTAGCGTGTGCCCGAGTACGTTGTCTGAGCCGTGAAGTGCCACCGAGGGCTGCCATCAAAAGCCTCTGAAAGCGTGTAATGGGTGCCCATTTTCCCACGAATGAGCACAAATGCAAATTCTTGGGTGAAAATTGCCATTTGAAGGAGGTTTTGGGCTAATCGAACAAGAAATATACGTACATGACTGTGTAAAACAGTCAGAGGTCAAAGTCCTTTTTTCTTCTCTATATTCAGTCTGGGGGTGCAGGGGGGGGGGGGTGATTGTTAGCTGTGTCTCAAATCACTCGTCAGTCTGGAATTTCTTATGAAGTAATGTCTCATGCTGTTCACACTTTCAGCTCTTCCGATAATGGGTTTATGAGCAGCAGTTGGGATATGCTCAGTTGGTCAAATCAAGCCACCGCTGTCTCTCTGTGAATCATGTTGAAGATTCATAATGGTTCGAGGTGATAAAGTCTTGTGCTGGGGAATTTTGCTCATCTCATTTATTTTTACAGAGTGAATATGAAGCTGGTGTAGGACCTCCATAGGGGTTCAAATTGACATCACGCCAAACACATGCCGCACAAGTCACATGAGACGTGGAGTTCAAACCATCATCACGTTTGATGGCAGCAATTCTTGTGAGACGTATTTTTATGCTGATTCATGCAAATGACTAGCTTCGAAATTGCCAACGTTTGCTCCATTTTGGACAGGTGCCAATCTGCTGTTCGTGTTGAACAATGTAACGACATTAAATGTCAGTCAAAATGTTGTATACATACATTTTTTTAATGAGGGTCATGTCATGGAAATCATTCTTTTCAAAAAATGGAAGTGGACCAGAGAGGTGTAGGCTCTGGAGGAACTGGAGAGATTGCCTGTATGAACTCTAATTGTATAGCGTACGCTGCGTTTGTCCCTTTAATATTATTTTCAGAAACTTATTTGAGGGTGAAATAATGATTTATTGATTCATTGATTGGATTTTTATAAACTCAGCGCTAATCTACATTTCAAGACTGCATCTTTCTTCTTTCTTCATTCAACAATTGTAATGATGACAAGAACTATTTCGATGAAAGCAAAGAACAAAAACCTTTGGGATGTTTGCCCTATTCTATGTCAAACCGTCCCCGTAGAATTCAAATTGAAAGGCCCACGCGCATGGAACCTAACCATGTGCTCTTTCCACAGATTCTCAATCTGGAATTCAAAAGAGCCACTCATAACCTTGATTTTGCCGTCTTCCGAAAAGTGTGAGGTCAATGTCTTCTTCAAAGAACCAGAAAGAATCCCATTTTACTGCGGCCCCATCCTCCCCGTTAGAGCCATAAGGAAAATTTGGTTAAATGATAGATGTAGCTTTTTGAATAATTAGAATTTAATAGATGCAAGGAGTTTGGTTTATATTTGATATTTTATTTAGAACAAATTTATTAAGAACATCAAAATATCTGGGCTCCATTGGTTGTCCTGTTTTTAGTCT